>NW_021703774.1:132150384-132247492 GCF_005190385.1 Monodon monoceros | reverse complement strand
GAGAGAGAGAGAGAGAGAGAGAGAGAGAGAGAGAGAGAGAGAGAGAGGGAGAGAGAGAGGGGAATATATATATATGTAATATTTAAGTTGCATAAACATGGGATTATCACAGGAACTGTAGAATAAATGATAATGACTATGTTGGGGAAAACATGTTTGAAAAATTGCATGCATGTACAGGTCAGCATCCCACAAGTGAGTTAATAGCATAGGTGCATTTTGTTGCATGACAGTGAGATTGCCTTTGGAAGCAAATGGGTAGAATACACTTGGGATTTTACATTAGGCATTTAACGTGTGCCAGTGAAATGGAAGACTGGTATTTGATCAGGAAGAAGAAAATGAATCCTTTTTTATAGAGGATGTTGGTTTAGGAAATTGCCTGTCACGCAGGAGCAGTGGGACAGGACAGCTGGAGGAATTGGGTCCATATACGCCTCTCCTATGTGACCTCTTCTAGAACTCTCTGGCTTAAACGTCTCTTCTCAAAAAATAAGGCCAATACCATGAAACTGCTGTCCTCTGCGTAGGCAAGAGTTCCAGTGGCTCAAGGTCATCTTGATATTTTACTTTTTCTCAATTCAAAACGTTACATAAGGGCTTCCCTGGTGGCGCAGTGGTTGAAGTCCGCCTGCCGATGCAGGGGACACAGGTTCGTGCCCCGGTCCGGGAGGATCCCACATGCCGCGGAGCGGCTGGGACCGTGAGCCATGGCCGCTGAGCCTGCGCGTCCGGAGCCTGTGCTCCGCAATGGGAGAGGCCCACGTACCGCAAAAAAAAAAAAAAAGTTACATAAAATCTCATATTTTAAATACAATCAGTCTCCTTTACAAAGGGCTAAAAATCCCGCAGCAAAATAAAATTATTTTCTCCTAAAGGCTCCAACCCTCCTCCACTTTTCCTATTGAGGTGTTGTTATATATTCCACTAAAGTATTTAAATGTTTTTAATTAGATGATGATAAGGCACTGTTTTCCAAGTCTGCCCTGCACGGGGCAGAACCATCACTCTCATTACACTCCATTTCAAACAGGAGGTCTGCAAAAGGAATTCATTAGCAGAGCTGCTGGAAACTGTGGGACAGCCTCCCTTGGTAATGCCACTGCCTGAAATCACAGTTCCAGCTCAACACCTTTAATTGAAGTTTGTCATGACAATGTGAACGTGTATATGTATATATACATATACGTAGTTGTTTAAAGAATATTTTTTGGTTTGAAGTCTCCTATGTATAGATGTAGCGGGAGTGATTTAAAGCATCCTGCTGAAAGATTTCCGCAGCGCACACACTTTCTCTTGTCCATCTGTCACTATGTGTACAGTTCCACTATTAGTATCAGACCCTGGGGAGAAGGAAACATCCGGCCACTTGATCTGATGTTTGGAAGGTTTTTTTGGCATCTCATTAAACACAGATTAAAGTTCGGAGCTTCTAAAGTTCTAAGCTACTTTTCCAGTCCCCACTCTGGCTGCTGGCCACCACCTCTATCCTCACTGCCTCACCATCCTACACCATGTTTCTTGCTCCATAGAAATACTCACCATTCCTGAACATGGCGTGCATGTATCCCCACGCCTCTGTGCTTTCACCCCCGCCGTTCCTTCCACTTGGCATTCTCTCCCCTTTGTTCTCTGGCCAGAGAAGCCCTATTCACTCTTCAAAGTCCAGTGAAATGTCTTCCATTCACTCTTCCGCCCCTTTGCTTCAACAATGCTTGGCATCTAGCACTTCCCACCAGATAGCACCATAACACACTGTGAAGTCCCTGTGGAACGGCTATTAGACTGCAAAGAGCATGAGCTTTGGAATCAGACTCACTGGTTGCAGTTCTACTCAATCACCTCCTGGCCATGGGACCTTAGGCAAAATGTGTATCTTTTCCAAGATCCAGGTTCCTCAAATATACTATGGAAACAATTGCGTGGAAACAATGATTATACCTGCATGGTATTTCTGAGGTGAGAGTTGAATATCATAGTATATATAAGATGCTTAGTAGGTAGAAGGTACCAGATGTTGTAGCTATGATGGTATCCCCAGCTCTGTACTGGGATTCAGTAGCTATGTTCTGAGCCTTATTACTCTCTAGGTATGGCCGTTTAAAGGCATTTAACACTTAACGGAGTAGCACTTTAAGAAGGAAAACTTAACATAAATCCACTAATCATCGAAAATAAAGGATTACCGTCCTGTTATTGCCTGCATATCAGTTCTCATTATATGCCCATTAGGTCACACTGACAAGCATAAGCTTCTTAAAGAATGCTCCAAAAATGGGAAGAATCTCAGATTGGAGGAGCTTGATCTAACATTGGGGCTCAATGAATGCCAATCACACCTGCTGGGCCAATCAGCTGTGAATTAAGTATGATCCCAGTCGGGAAACTAGAACTGAGTGGGAGGAGATTGAGAGCGGGTGGACCTGAGAGTAGGATTTCAACCCAGGGCAGGACAGGAAGTTTGCCCTGCCAGGAAGTAGAAGGGCATTTACCACTTGGTAACAGGAAGCTGAGATGGAAAAACAGAGCAAAAGAGGAAGGAGGAAAGAAATAGAAATTTGCACAAATCTGTCAAGGCCTAAGTGACAACATCTAAGTGACATTAGGGCCTAGTCAAGCTCTTCAATGCTTGGTGTATTCATTCCTTTCTACATTCATCTATTCATTCGCTCAAGTATTTATTGAACACCCAGTGTATTGCAGGTGAATTCCAGGTAAACAGGAATTAAGTATAGTTCCTGTCTTCTTGGAGCTCACATTCTACTGGGGAATGCGAACATATGACTCTTTTTACTGTTTCTATCAACCATTTCCTCCATCGTTCTCCAAGCATGCATAGTGAAGTTCCTTTTGTAAATGTCAGCCTGGCATTACTATGCTAGGGAGATCAAGAGAGAAAGCTGGGTTCTTCCCACACTTAAACCAGAGTTTAAAACAGAGAACACACAGCTCAGAAATGAAAATAGAGGATTCCAATCTCTCCCCGAGCAGAGGTTCTTATTTTAGAGCTCTTGTCTCTAACCTTAGAAGATTAAGGTATTGTCTGAACAAGAGCTTTGCCTTAATAATTTTAGGGAGAGTATTTGAAAGGCTGAAAAAAATGAGACATAGGAGAGGAATCCAAGTGACAGAGAAGGATCTGCATTCACCCAGCATGTGCTGTGTGCTACGTGATGTGGGCATTTGTCCACCTATAAAAACTCATCTTCTGATTAATTAATGGATTCTTCACGCTTTATATCTTCTTTAACAGAACCCTTAGGAAATAGCCATCAGGGAGAAATGTTGAGCCGCCTCTCGCCACCACCTTAGTATAACAAATAGGAAAGCCAGACACACGTACTCTAGGAATTAAGTGTGGTTCTGGAGTACACACAACCAGATATGAAAGGAAATAATATTAACTATCTCAATGATGAGACAGTAGGTTGTTCACCTATTTATTTATTCACTTCATTCATTCAATAAATGTTTCTTGAGCACCATCCATGCAGCAATCATGGTGTCAGGTCCTGGGATATGACATCGAATAAGACATGATCTCCAGCCTCGAGAAGCTCACTGCTTGGTGGGGGGGACAGTCACCAAGGCTACAGTACAATGTGATGGTGCCATGAGAAAAGTTAACAAAAGTAGCCCAACACGGCGTGGGAGGGACTATTTATGAGATGTGGGAAGAGTCCCCACGATGGAACCCAGGGCAAGAGGGGAAGCAAAGCACAGAGGGCAGGGCATTCCAGGCAGAGGGAAGAACTCCAGATACCTTAGTAGTAAGTGCCTTATAAGCCATCGCTCAGCAAAATGGGGCATGGATCCCCTGCTCACTTCCTACCACAGGTCATTGCTTTTGATTTGAGTGTGACTTATGGCCTTGTGAAAATCCATATCATAGCCTAGGAAAAACACAGTCCAGAAGCAGATAGAGAAACAATGGCTTCAATCCTGGTTTTGCCTCTCTTACTATGTTTAGGGGGAAGCCATTTAATGTCTCTGAGTCTTACTTAGCATCCTTTTCTACAAAATAGAGCTAAAATAGCTGCCTAGCGGGGTCATTGCAAGGGTTCCATGAGATATTGTAAGTGTAGTGCCTAGGACTGGGTCTGTTCTATGTTTACAAGTACATGACATTTTTCTGTCACTATTATTGCTGCTACTACCCCTACTATTATTATCTTGAACAAAGATTAAGGTTTTAAGTTAACGTCTTTGGCTGCAACCGTTTCTGGAAGGAGAGATAAGTTAGAAGAAAAGTTGCCCCTCAACAAAAAGGTTTTCAATGTTCTCTGTCAGGAGTCATGAGCAATCTGACCTTGTACAAAATAAAGTGGTCTGAATTCTTTACATCCCGGCTTGGTTCCTAAAGGCAGCTAAAGTGATATTAGAGTCAAAGAGAAACATTGCAGGGAGGGCAGGAGCCTTAACTTCTAAGGAGAATCAGATGGATAGCCCCAGTGCCCAGCAGTAAATCTCTTAGTATTTATGAAACTGAAATTACACTGTTCTAATAAAAGGGAAAGTTAAGGAAAGGTACACTCTACATAATAGCCTCTTGTTAGGCCTTCCTGATTACCTGAGCTCTGTTTTCCTGAAAACCCCCAGCCCTGTCGTGTTTCAGGGCCACCATCTGCTGGGGGGGCAGACAGGAAGTGTTTATTTAGCCAAATGAAAATTCACACTGAAATAAAAAATACTAGCGGCCTTTGGGTTGGAGAAACAATTACCTAGACTCCACACCACAGCTGCAAATTGCATCAGCAGTAAAGCCAAGTCGGGGGCACAGATTACAGCGCTGCTGCCTGACATCAAAGGCAGCCAGCCTTGTTTCTTCAGCTGCGGTTTGAACATTATTTCTCTTTGATCTTGGGCACCAAGAACCGGCGTGGGGGAGGCAGGGAGGAGAGGAGGTACCGTGTTGATGTGTAACAACACACAGCCCACTGATGTTTCGTGGTTGAAATGCCAAGCGGGGTCAGAAAAACACCATTGAAACAAGTGGTTGAAATGTAGAAAAAGAATCAAGACGACGCAGTTTCATTCAATCACTCCATCAAGTCTTTTTGGAGAGGCAGCCACATGCCCATTCCTGTGCAGGCCCCTGGAGGGGAAGGGAAGGGGACGGATGACAGAGAGCGAGAGGGTCGCATGCCTTAGAGTCAGAGACCCGGCTTCAAGGCCACTTTTGGTCCTATTGCCTGCAGGATCTGGGACACATTACTTAACTTTTTGCATCTTATTTTTCTCTTCTCGTGCTATCGGGCCCCTATTCCCTTCTGTTTACCTCTAGGCTCATATCCCTTGGGGTTTAAATTTAGCCTTCAGAATCTGGGCTCTAAGTCATCCTCGTCTCTCTCTTGACCTTAACCCAAACCACAACTTTCTTAGGGTGGGCATCCTGCCTTACCTTTAGCCTCCCAGTTCCTACCTCCGAATCCTCGGGCTGGCACCTCAATCATCCCACCCACTACTCCTTTAGAAGAACAATTCAGACAAATGTGAAGTACTTAGCTGGGCACTATAGGGGCTACACAGATAAAACAGTCACAGCCCAAATCAAGAGTCAGGGGGGCAGCTGGGCTGGAAAGGAGGTAATTTCTCTGGCAGAGGGGGCTCAGAGAAAGGATACCTGGGGGCTGGTCAAGGAAGCCTTCCTGGAGGAGGCAGCATTTAAGCTATATTCTGAAGGATGAGTAGGAGTTCTATAGGTAAGAGAGTTTTAGGTTGAATAGGTTGATTCAGTGTTACACACATTTATTAACCCATGCTCCTCAAAGGCACTCCTGAATATTTCACACTTTGTTGCACCCTCTCCACAGCCACTGTTGTCTAGATCAATAACTTCCAAACTGCTTCCCACAGGGATCGACAGACTCCTTGGGGCCCCTTTCAGGAGTTACTAAGGAAAGCACAGAAGGGGAAATTGTTCTGGGCCCCTCTTTCCAGCTCTTTCTTTTTTTACAGTTTTATTTATTTATTCTTTGGAGTAAGCTTTCTTTTCAGCAACAAAGCCTATGGAGTGTCTGCCAACTGCAGGCCTAGACCCCAGCAGAGATTGTTGGCTTGAGCTTTCTGTCCCCAGCCTCTGCTCTTCCAACCATGTCACAGCCCGCCTGCCAGCTGAAATCTAGTGCAGCCCTCAGGGCATCACCACCCAGAGCTCCCGCTGTGTGTCCCATAAAATAATAACTCTTATGTTTGTTTTACGTATATACTGCATTGCATCATTACAATGATTACCCTATGAGCTAGGCAGTATTAGCCTTATTTTTATTGATTAGAAAACAGAAGCTCAGAAAAGTTAAGCACCATGCCCAATGTCACAGAGATGGTAACTTACAGACCTGACATCCAACCACGTTGCATCAGTACAGGACACGACATATGACCACAACCGTCCCTTCCACCCCCAGCTCACCATAATCCCCCACACGTATCTTATAAACCAGCTAAACTTTCGCTTTTCAAAACACGCATGTCCTTACACTGTTCTGTTAAAATCAATTCCTAGGCTTTTCATCTTAGTAACTAGTATGATCTTCTACCTAATGACCCAAGCGCAAAACTAATGACTCCTCTTACAGTCATCTCTCTCGCGACCATCCACAACCAAAAGATCCACTAAGTCCTACGGCTGCTAATTTTTGTCGTATCTGTTAAGATGCTTTTGGCTGCAAGCTGTTTAAAAGAAAGAAAGAAAAAAGAACCAAAAGTAGCTTAAACTTTAAGTGGTTTACCGTGTCACAGCACAGACAATTCCAGAGTCGGGTCATTGCGAGATACAATGGTACTTTTGAGGTAAGTTCTTTGGTCCCCAGGGGGCTGGCTTATCTCCTTCTCCTCACTTCCTCCTAGGCCCAGGATGGCCACCGTGCTGGTTGCTTCCCTCAGTCACAACTAGAGGCAAAAAAGATGAATTTCTCCTTGTCAACCTTTTTTCAAGAATAAGAAACTGCTTCCCTGAAGCACCTTCTGCCACCTCCAGTTTCCAGAAAAATTCCAGCTCCTTTCATCATCCAGAATCCTATCACACATCCTTGTTAGTCCAAACCCCAGCAGAGGGAGGAGAGTGGCCACGAATGAACTAATCGTTAAGTCACTCTCTGATCTGGGGAGGGTCCCCTATTAGGGTAATGTCTAAATGAAGAGTCAGCATCCAAGTAAAATCAGGTCTCCTTCAATAAGGGAAGCAGGGAAGGGGAGAGATGTGGGGGGACAGCCAGCTGTTCCTGTGCAGACTCTCCTGCCATTCCATCCTCTTCCATCCCGACATTCCATAGATCAGTCAACATCATCCCTTTATCCTTCACTCAAAATTCCTGCAACAGGTTTCTAACTGGCCTCTCTACTCTCAATTTGATTTCTTCTAACCCAACAAGCATTCTGCAGCCAGAGTGAAGTCTGCATAACACAAATACAATTATATCTCATCCTATTTAAATATTTCAGAGGCTCACTACCACCACTTTAGGGTGGCATACAATCTCTCCCCTAGGCCTTGAGTTTTATCTGCCTCCCATTTTCTGCTATCTCACCTCGCTGGGAACACCAGACCACCCTTTTCTGCCTGAAGAACCCTGCTCATCATCACTCAAGACCCCATGCAAGAGTTTCTTTTCCAGCTCCTGGATAAATGGAGGCCCAAAGCGCTGAATCTAGTTACTGGGCATGGGGGCGGTGTGGTGAAATCGACCCAGAGGCAGCAGTGTGTAATTAGGAAAGCTGAAAGACAGTGGCTAGGGACAGAGGGGGATTGGGGAACATGACAGTTTAAATAAAGGGTGCATCCGAGGGGGTAAAAGAAAAAAAGAAAAGAAAATGAGAGACAAAGCACAAGAACAGCAATATGGGACGTGGAAAGTTTTAAGAGAATGCCTGAGACTCTGGAGCGGACGTTGTGACAGTGTCTGGGGCCTTCTGCTGGCACAGGGAGGAGATGACAGGGCACCAGCAGGTCCTCCCCTGGCCCTTTTGCTACTGGGTCCATTGCTTGCCCTTTGCTGGCTCTGCTCTCTACTACGGAACCCTGATCCCTGCAGGCCACATTTTTCTGGGCTCCTACCTTAGCTGGCTTCTAGCTGGTGGAGGAACAGAGGGTGAGCAGGGGAAGCTTGTTATTCCCCTCGGGCTCCCCCTTGAGGAGCACTGCCCTCGGCTCTGTGATCCCGTGGCCAGACCCCCTGCTGGAGAGCCCACTGGGGTTCAGCTGCTCCCTGGTGACTTTGGCTGCCCGGCTTCAGTGACATCATCCCAACGCTTTGTTCCTCCAGCCTAAGGGGGGTAGCAGCTTCCTGCCGTGGCTAATCGCGGAACCCCTCCCAATCTCCTGATGGCTTTCCAGCTCCTCCATTGCCGCCGTGTAACCAAGTGTCTGAATTAAATTTCCTCTGTTTTACATTCTTTGAATGGATTTTGTTTTCCTGATTGGACCCTGACTGAGGTAGGCACTGAGCCAACTCTGTAGGATTCCTCTGTGAAATCCCTCCTCACTCCCTCTTTTGTGTTGCTTTTAGTAAGAAGAACAATATGATGATGTGGCTGGCAATCTGGGAGACCGGAATTCAAACTCCAGCTCAGCCACTCACTAACTGAAAGCCTGGGGTAAAATCACGTTGTCTCCTTAAGTCTGGGCTTTTTCAACAGAGGTTAAAAGTAGTATCTTCCTTTTAACCATCATTAGGACTAACTAAGGTATTGTATACAAAACATTTAGTCCAGCCCTGACACAAAGTAAATACATATGAAATGGTCCTCTATACCTGCCTCTATTATAATGCTTTTCCACTGTGCCTCACCAGGTGGGGTACCTCACCGTTCACGTTGCACTTCACTGTTCACTCACCAGGTGAGTAAGTTATTTAAGTGTCTTTGACTTCCCCTAGAGCAGTGCTTGTTAAACTTGACTGTGCATTCAAAGAACTCTGGGATTGCTTTAAAATGCAGATTCTGATTCAGAAGGTCTGGGGTGGGACCTGAGATTTTGCACTTCTACTGTAACAGGGAAGAAGGAATCTGACTCCATATTAGATCCGTTTCTTTTACTTTAACCTCTGTATTCTATTGCTTTTGCTTCCTGTTAAGAATGTTGCCTATATCCTGAAATATACAGGATAGCCCATTCTCAAAGCTCTGACCTTTAAGAGTAAAACACTTTTCCATTTATCTAAAGATAAAAAGCCTCAGAACAGAGAAGAACATTTGTCTAGTTGGAGGTTTACAGGAACATTGTGACCTGACTCTATGCAGACAGCTGCAAGAACAAAGGATGCCTACACCAAGAAGTTTGCCAACCACACCCCTCCCTCATCTTGCCTTTAAAAATGCTTTGCTGAAACCCATTTGGGAGTTTGGGGTTTTCTGGGCATGAGCCACCCGTCTCCTTGCATGGCCCTGCAATAAACCATTCTCTGCTCCAAACGCCAACGTTTTGGTTTGGCCTCACTATGCAACGGGCACAAGAACTTGCGTTTGGTAACACTATCACTTCCCCCAGCTGATGCTGATCCCGTGGTCCAAGGACCACACTTTGAGTAGCAAGTCTCTAGACTAAGGCTTGGCACACTTTTTCGGTAAAGAGTCATGTAGTAATTATTTCAGGCTTTGGGAGCCACACAGACGCTGTTACAACCACTCAACTCTGCCAGAAGAACTTTATTTACAGAAACAAGCCCTGGGTGGGATTTGGCCCCAGGGCTGGAGTTTGCGGACTCCTGCTCAGCAAATTGTCTCAGGACATGGTCTGAGACAACCTCCTTATTCTCATCACCCAGCACAGAACTTGGCACAGAGTAGGCACTCAATAAATGTCTGATGTGCGATTGTGTATACTCTATGTATATTCAGTTTCTAATGCACAACTGGAAACACTAAAGTTGTTAGAGGAACCATTGACTGAAACCGCCCACCCTACCCAGGCACCACAATAACGATTTGCATGGGTTATCTTGGGACAGGAGGTCCTGGTAAGGAATGTGGAACTAACAAACCACAACCAACCAGAAGAATGCGGGAAAGGTCAAAAGGAGAGAGGAGACGCCAGTCCATATGTCCTACCAACCTCCCAGAATCCTCCTCGCTGGAATCCACCTTGTCTGAATGATGTGCGTGCCACCAGAAAGGACCCTGAGTCAGAGTGATTGGCCAGAGACAACCCAGGAACTAATCTCGTTGCCATAAAACCCAAGACTGCGAGCCACGTGGCAGAGTTCCTGGGTTCCCTTACCCTCCTGCTCTCCACCCGGGGGGCCCCTTCCCAATAAAGTCTTTTGCTTTGTCAGCGTGTGTGTCTCCTCGGACAATTCATTTCCGAGTGTTAGACAAGAGCCCGCTCTTGGGCCCTGGAACGGGTCCCCCCTTCCATCCACAAAGCTGAGTGTTTACTATCTTCCAGGAAATGTACCAGGTACGTTATTTTCTTTAATGTTCACGACGCTCTTAAGAGGTAGGTATTATTCTTATTAGCCCCATTTTGCAGATAATGCACACGTGTTAGATGTGTGTCCATAGGTCACAGGAAAGCCAGGTTTCAGGACAAGGCAGATTTCCAAGTCCAGGCTCTCTGTCTCTCAACAGTGAGCTTGCCTGGAGACCCCTTCCCACCACTTTTTTCTGGGCTTATTATAATTTCCTGGAAAGCTGCAATCATATCAGTATTTTTTCTTTTCCCTGTCACTCTAAATTCCCACAATAGTTGGGCACATGGTAACTACTTGCCAAAGTATTCCTTATTGATATTTTAAACTATCCCACCCTTAACACTTAGTGCTGTGAATCTGGTCACAGGGAAATGTCTTGACGATCTCTGTGTCCTCGGTATATACGTAGTAGAAGTTGAGCCTGAAGGGACCAATTATCATATCTAAAAAGGTATTAATAATTTAGCAGTTACATTCATGCAGACAAACATTCCTGACAGTGTGTAAGTCCCTGGAGGTCAGAGGCTCTGTGTCCAGGAGAGACCTGGGCATTTCATGGTGTTAACGATGTATGTGTTGACCAATAAAAGGAGGAGCAAAATAATACAGTTAGAAGAACAGGGGATTGGGGGCTCTCCCCCGACTCAGCTGCAGTCTAGTTTTGTGTTTTTATTACCTTAAATTTCTCACCAGAAAATAAGGGCTTTGGACTAGAGCATCATTTGGGTCCTTCTGGTTTAAAAATGCTATTGCTTTAAAAAAACGATGATAACATCAAAGAGATTCTGAAGAGTGTTTGCCCTTAAAGATAATGACCCCAAATTACCAGGATTTAAAAATTAATGTCACTGCTGTGTGACCGGTGTCCCTGTTCATGGCAGTATCATCCCTTTTCCTTTGCCACCTTTTGGTCCACCATGCCTACCAATTTTTAATTTGTTTCAAACCAAGAAACCAGATAATAAGGATTATTATAATTGTTCGTAAAGGAGGTGTAAACTGATTATAATCTAACAGTCTTAGAGATTTCTCTAAGTAATGAAGATGAGATTTAATGAATGTGCTTTGTGATAGCTATTTCAGCCGTGGTGTGAGAACGTGCACACGCGTGTATGTGTGTGTGTATACACATGCATGCTTATGCACTTATTTACATACCTGTTAATGAGGTCATTAGACCCTGGATAAAAGTAATCAATAAGACAGTGATACTGTGTTATTTTCCCTACTTAATGAACGAGGAAACCACAAATTGAGATGGCTGGGCAACTTCTGCCAGGATACACACCCAGAAATTAGGACTCCTGATTTCTAGTCACCGCGTGAAGGCAGAATCAAAACCAAAAAAAAAGAATCTGTGGTATCCAAACATTCCCCAAGTTACCAACATCTTGAAGGCAAATCCCCCAAACATCTCTGCTACCTCCTCTTCAAGGCCGCCTTGTACGCGACGTGGAGAAGTCTAAGGCTGAATTCAAAAGCAGGCTAACTGCCCACTCTCCTAATATCTACTGGCACCCCCACCAGGAGGCACAAGCGAGGCTGCTCACCCCGAGACCCCATTGCTTATGGGATGGTGAAGGGCACATCCCCTAGCATAAGAGTGTTGCCAAGAAGCCTCCCTTGTCCTGCAAATCTATCTGTCAAACTACAGAGACCACCCCAAAGGGCGAGGGCAGGCCTCACCTTAGCCCTGTCCCCACATTCACTCTGAACCTCTTTTCATTGTACAGATATTTGGATGTGAGCAGCTGAGAATTCAGCAGCAATTGCTAACATTTACATGCTAGGCCCTGTAACGAGCATTTCACACTTACAAACACGTTTAATATTTGACAACGACCCTGTGAGATAGGTACTATTCATATCCCCATTTTACAAGTGAGGAAACTGAGGCACAGAGAGTAACATGCCCACACAGCTGGCAAGCGATGGAGCTAAACAGACACCCAGGCAGTCCGCTCTTATCAGTTATCACGACTGTCAGAAGAAAGACACAACTGCTGCTCTCATGGAGCTTCCCCGTAATGTGAAACACAGAGGTAAACCACCAATTTTACTAATAATGATGTGAAGGAGATGTTCCAGGAGGTTTGAAAACATATAACGGGGGGCTGGTCCTTGTAGTGAGGGAGAGGGGTATCAGGGAGCTCTCCCTGGAGAAAAACTATTGACACTGAGTTCCCCGGGATAAGCAGGAGATCATCAGGTTGAGAGAGATATAGGTCTCCCAGGCAGAAGGAAGATGAGGGTAGAGGCCTCAAGACAAAGAAGAGCATGAAGTGTGGAAGGAACTGTAAGAAGCCAGAGGGGGAGGGGAGGAGGCACCAGATGAGGCTGGAGAGGGAGCCAGTGTCTGCACCCCAATGGCCCTAATGGGAGGAGAGCAGGATGCTACCACTGCCTCTACCGCACAGATGGGGAAACAGGGCGGGGAACAGAGGAGAGTGGAAAGTCACCTAGTCGGGGGCCTCTGTGTGACCCATCTGGTCCCCCACCCCTGACTCCGGCTCTCTTTTCTTGCTGCTTCTGCTCAGTTAGGATCGCGGCAGGTGTTTCCAAAATGAAATTAGACTAAGGACTCTTTCTACTGAGGAAAGAAGATGAAACATTTACTGAACATTTGCTCGCTTATTTAATGTCATATAATCAAGCCCTCACAACAAAATGTTTGAGGCTTCTTTTACAGTTTACAATTCTGGGAATGAAAGGATCAGAGAGATAAAGAAACCTGCCCACCATCATACCATGGGAGGTGAAGGAGCCACCTTTGAGTCCAGACCTTTGCTGCTCAAATTCATCTTCTCCTCCCACTGCTCCATACTGCCTCCGACTTAAGTGGGCAAAGCAAGCAGTAGAGGATGCCACACACACACAAAAAAAACCACTGAGAAATCAAGGTCTACAAGAGTACATAGGGCTTCCCTGGTGGCGCAGTGGTTAAGAATCTGCCTGCCAATGCAGGGGACACGGGTTCGAGCCCTGGCCCGGGAAGATCCCACATGCCGCGGAGCAACTAAGTCTGTGCGCCACAACTACTGAGCCTGCGCTCCAGAGCTCGCGTGCCACAACTACTGAAGCCCGCACACCTAGAGCCCATACTCCGCAACAAAAGAAGCCACCGCAATGAGAAGCCCGTGCACCGCAACAAAGAGTAGCCCCCGCTCACCGCAACTAGAGAAAGCCCGTGCACAGCAACAAAGACCCAATGTAGCCAAAAATAAAAAATAAATTAAAAAAAAAAGAAAGAGTACATAGAGGGAAGTTCTATGCTGGCGAAGTTCATCACAAGCAATAGCGTGAAATCCTCCCTCCCTGCAGCCTCCCACCCTTCCCCCCAGTCAGGGCCTCAGCTGGAAATGATGAGATGACACACTCAAATTCAGCAACTGGAGGAGAGTTTAATAAAAGGCCTGTTTATAAAGGTGTAAGGTGGGTAGAGGGAAATCACGGGGATGTAGTACTGGCTCCATCGTCATCCTCATTCTGAAGGAGCAGGGGAAAGAGTGGTCACCGGACCCTGGAGAGAGGGCGGGGGGACTGTGTGGAGAGGGCTGCCAGACAGGGTCTGGGACATTTATCCTCAGTGACACCACAGGGCAACAGCTAGGAGAATAAATACCCCAACTCACTCCCCTCCACTCCCTACATCCTGCTGATGCTCCCCATTGGCTAAACCCAACCGGAAGTCACAGAGTGTTACGGGCTGAATTGTGTTCCCTAAAAATCCACGCGTTGAAGCCTTACCCCTAGTATTTCAGAATGTATCTGTATACGGAGATTGAGTCTTTAAAGAGGCAATTAAATTAAAATGAGATCATTAGGGTCTGCCCAAATCCCATATGACTGATGTCTTTATAAAAACAGGAAATTTGGACACAGACATGTACAGAGGGAAGACCACATGAAGATATGGAGAAGATGGCCACCTACAAGCCAAGGAGAGAAGGGCCTCAGAAGAAACCAACCCTGCTGACACCTTGATCTTGGACTTCTAGCCTTCAGAATTCTGAGAAAATAAACTTCTGCTGTTGAAGCCACCAGCCTGTGGTGCTTTGCTATGGCAGCCCTAGCAAACTAATACAGAGGGCAAGGAACCTGGATGATGTGGTCCATACAGGACAGCCTCCCGAGGCACAGAGCAGGGTGGGGAAGGAAGGAAAGAGGCTATGGAGGGGCAAATGGAAGAGACCCAGCACAAGTCCTACATGGGCCCCTCAGAAATGGGTATTTCCTGACGTGCTAGAACAACATCTCTAAGGCTGATAAAATCCCACTTGAGCAATGCTTGTCCACAGGTGAGCTGTGCTCACCCTTTCTGACCAAAGAGCATTGTCCCACCACTGTGCTTCTTCCCTTCCCTGATCACTCACCCCAATCCCTGTCAGGCTGGAAGGCTCACCTGGAGTCACACCTCCATGCACTCCAGGCCACATCTCCTCCCTCCCTGAATCCCCAGGGATGGTCTAAACCCTTACCTTCACGTTTTACTAGATTTCCCAACAGTAAAATAATGAGCATCCTGAAAACAGGGACGGTGTCTTATTTATTTCTGATGAACAAAAGAATGACCAACGGATTACATGAAGAAAACGAACATTTATTGATTACCATCAATGTAACAAGTACTACGTTAAGTTCTTTCTAGTCTTTTCACTCTGCCTGAATCAAAAGCAAGGAACCGGGAAAAAACTATTATTTATTCAGCATTTACTATGTGCCAGGCAGGGGTGATAGCAAAATACTTAATAAGCCATACAGCGCAGGTACCAACTAACATATCAGAGCAGATGCTGGCCATAAACGGGACCAGCTGACTCAGGCAGCTGTTAAAGACCAGCCAGGTACCAGGCACTGTGCTGAGGAATCTCTTGTGCACTATTTCACTGAATACAGTACTGACAGAGGTAGGTATTATTATACCCTTTATAAAACCCAGAAACTTGAGGCACACAAAAAACTAAGACTGTTGTATAAGGTCATGCAGAAAATAAACGTAGAACTGGGACTCACACCCAGGATCACACCCAGATCATGCTGGTTTGTCTTAAGACATCACCTCTGCGTCGGGGAGGGGGATGGGATGGTCCCTCGCCTGGGGACATGCTCCCCCCAGAGAGAGTCACGTGGCTTACTTCTTCCAGTCTTTGCTTAAGTGTCACCTCCTCTGCAATTTCTCCCTTTTAAAATTAACCTCTTCACCGTCACCCCAACACTACCTTCCTTTTGAGCTTTATTTTCCTCTGTAGCATTTTCTTGGACATTTTTTTATTCTGGTAAAATATACGTCACATAAAACTTACCACACTAACCTCTTTGAAGTATACAATTCAGTGGCTTTAAGTACACGTACAGTGTTGAGAAACCATCACCACTATCCATTTCTAGAAATTTTCCGTCATCCCAAACAGAAAGTCTGTACCCATTAAACAATAACTCCCCACTCCCTCCCTCCTTGACCTCCAGGAACCACCATTCTATTTTCTGTCTCTATGAATTTGCCTATTCTAGCTACCTCACACAAGCAGAATCGTACGATATTTGTCCTTTGGAGTGAGATTTATTTCACCTAGCATAATGTCTTCAAGGTTCAACCGTAGTGTAGCATATGTCAGAATTTCATTCCTTGTTAAAGTTGAAAAATATTTGTGTGTGTGTGTGTGTGTGTGTGTATAAACCACATTTTGTTTAACTAGTCATCTTTCAATGGACATTTGCCTTATTTCAACCTTTTGGCTATCGTGAAGAATACTGTTATGAACATGTGTATACAAGTGTCTGTTTGAGTTCCAGCTTTCAATTCTGTTGTGAATATACCTAGAATTGAAATTGCTTGCTCGTATGGTAATTCTATTAACTTTTTGAGGAGTCACCAAATTGTTTTCCACCTCCCTAGCATAACTATCTATCATACTATATGTCTTACCAATTTATTATTTATTTGTCTCTTGTTAGCTCTACACATAACAACTAATTTAAACCTCCAAGCAACTTTATGGGGTAGAAACTATTATTATCCCCATTTCACATATAAGGAAACTGAGGCAGAGAGAACTTAGAGAAAGTTTTGATTACTGAATGTCAACATCCATGAGGATGTAAGCTCCAATGAAGGCAGGGATTTCTTTTTGTTTGGTTCACTGCTATATCCCACATACCTAGAACATGCCTGGCACAAAGCAGGTGCACAATAAATATTCACTGAATGAATGAATGAATTTGATGTGATTCCTGACCTTGAAGTCAAGGGTCCCAAGGACCAAAAGACCGAGGTAAGGTCTTTACCCAGGGTATCAAAACAATAACATCAAAGGGGAGAAAAGATGGATGTCAAGGAGGGAAACCAGAGATCAGAGTAGGGGACACAATAGTGCTGGATCGATGTGAGGCTGCAGAAAGGAAAACCAGTCGTCAGGTCAGTGGCTAAGGGGAACGCAGCGGCATGGGAAGAGGCATCCAGGATGAAGCGAGGTGCACAGCTCAGAACAGAGGGTGAGAACAATATGGGGGTGCCGGGGGAGGGGCTTACGGGGGGATGGCTGGATAGTGGGTGAGGGGGCCTGCTCGATGTAAAAAACCCCAGAGGATCCTATACCATGTTTTGAACTTAAGGCCCAGGACAGTACCTGGCACGTACGAAGTATTAACAAATAGTTGTTAATTGATTGGTTTCTAACCCTAACCTATCAGTAACTTGACGGACGGCTAGAGGCAAGTCACTTCCCTTCTGTGCAATTTATTTTCTCTATCTGTAAATATAGTGGATATGAAGAGATCAATGAACTAAACTTTTTTTTTAATTATAGAAACATTTCCCTCCCACCAGAATCCCAAACAGAAGAGTCAGCACAAAGGGCATTCAAAAGGGGAGCTGGAGGTCAAAAGCCCCGCCCCTCAGCCGTCTACTTCACAGCGGCTGAGAGTTGGTTTCTCCGTGCTCCAGACATCTGGGCCGCCTGGCCCCTGAGGTTCAATCCCCTCTGACACACATCCCCATCACGCCTGCCACAGGCCTTTCCACACAGCAATGGCAGATATTCCCTCCATACCTACTGGTTGACAGATGCTCTTCTGAGGTTTTTTTGTTTTTTTGTTTTTAATGTATTAGCTTATTTAATCCCCAGTTTAGAGATGAGGATATTGAGGCACAGAAAGGTTAAGTCACTTCCCCAAAGCTACACAGCTAATTCGCTGTAGAGCTGCAATCCAACCTGTTATCAGCTTCATTTTTTTTTTTTTTTTTTTTTTGCGGCACGCGGGCCTCTCACTGTTGTGGCCTCTCCCACTGCGGAGCACAAGCTCCGGACGCGCAGGCCCAGCGGCCATGGCTCACGGGCCCAGCCGCTCCGCGGCATGCGGGATCCTCCCGGAACAGGGCACGAACCCATGTCCCCTGCATCGGCAGGCGGACTCTCAACCACTGCGCTACCAGGGAAGCCCTATCAGCTTCATTTTTACCCACAACTCTTGCTGCCTCCCACAGTGGTGCACACAAAGCACTGGTGTGTGGCTGAACGGGACCAAGGAAGGGATAGTTTGATGGAGAGAGGAAAGGGAGAGGAAAGAGAACATATAGAAGGAGAAAGAAGAGAGTGTGATCAAGCTGGACCCCAGAAAGCGCTTGACTCTACAAGGGAGGTGGCTTCCGAGTGACACTGCCTGCCAGGGCGGGGGTATCAGGAACCAACCTGCTGCCCTCCCCAAAGTCCTAGAACCATTGATGAGACGCCTTCTCCTTGCTCCACGTTCTCTAATCCAGAGATGGTCAAATCCTATTTTTAAAGCAAGATCTTAGAGAAGAAGAAGGACACTCTTTAAGAGGACTTTTTCTGAAACACGGGAGATGTCAATTTACCAAAATGACTTTTTTTTTTTTTTACTGGAACAAGAAAAATCTATGTTTTGTGAATAACAATAGGAAATAGCAAGCTGTGCGTATTCCCAAAGACTTCTTTTCTCCTTTAATGAATTTAATGAATTAGCATACATACAACTCAATAAAAAAATATCTGAAAAGCCTGGAAAGCATCATTCAAAGCCTTTCAACCAGTCATTCTCATATTTCCTGAAACCAGCATTTCCATTAAAGTGGTAAAACGTTACACAAAAAACAGAATTCTACTATAACCTCAGGAAAAGGATGCGAAAATGGACAATAGATGGAGGCAAAGGACAGAACTTACCTGCAGGAACAGGGGGTTGCTCAGTGTTTTTCAGAGGCTCTACTGCCATCTGGGGAGGGACAATTCTTCTTTCTTGGATGAAACATTCTTCATATTATGGGGTGTTCAGCATCCCACCTTGACCGACTATACCCCAGTAGCAACTTGAAGCCACTGTAAACACCACTAAAACCACGCTCTACATTTCTAGTTGCCTCTTAGAGGGACAGGACTGACCTGAGCTGAGAACCACTGGTGATCAAACTGGTAAATTCAGGAAACACTGATTGAACACCCCCAAGGATCCTCAAGCAGCCCACAGTCTAATAAGAGGAAAAGGGGAGATACCCTGAATAGCACCAAGCTATCACTCAAGACCTTGTGTGGTACCTGATATACTGTAAGCCTTCTGTTAAAGCGTATCTAATGTAATACAAAACACAATGTCTACAAAACATAAAATGAAATATCCTCAAAGGCTAGGGTCCATCGTGCATCAAAAGTAACTGATTAAGTCAACCGAAAACATAGTCTGCAAATACCAGAACCAGAAGGGAACCCAGGGATCACCTAGTCTAGGAGGTGGCAGGCCCTTTCTGGAAAGGGCCTGAGTGTCAATAATATTTTAGGCTATGTGGGCCATACAGTCTCTGTTGCAACTACTCAAACTCTGTGTTATGGCTTGAGGTCAGCCATACAATATGTACACAAACGGGTGTGGCAGTGGTCCAATAAAACTACTTGCAAAATAATTTAAATAAATGTCGAAATATTGAAATGTTTAAAGACAGGCTCAGTATTACCAAAGTTTTTCTTTTGCCTCAGGCTCCAATATGGCTCCACACCACCCCGGTTACTGATCTTGTCACCATTTCAATTTTTGATAATGTGCTCATCATGGAACTTCTGGCATTCGTTGTGATTTTTTTAAATATGGCATTTGAATATTACTTATCTTGATGACTGAGTTCTCGGTGCTTTCTTAAACTTTGCCCTGGAGGCTAGCACCTCACCTACCTTGACCTAGTTTGGGTCCTGCCTCAGGCTTCCCAACCTACACCTCTGTCCTTGGTCTTCCTTGAACCAGCCCCTTGGTCCATTTTTCCGATGGCGCCACTCATTGTCAAATTGAGTCCTAGTAACCAGGCTGTGCATTTTCAGGCTGGGGCTCACGTCTGGGCTCCTTCACCCTCTCACTTTTCCTCCCATTTCAGAGTAACAACAAATCCCCTTCCCACATCCCATGTCTGGCACGTCTCACCTTCAGACCCTTTGAAGGATCAGCTTCTGTTTCAAGAAGTCTTATCTAGAAATATTCCCAATGCCACAAACCTCTCCCTAAAAAGTATTCTCCAACGATTGCTAAGAAAACAGTATCTACCTCATCATATCTGTACATCAGTGTGCTAGGCACAGAAGGGGAAATACAACAGAGAAGTCTCCCTCACCGGACGGTCAACCCTCAGAGAAGGGACCTCCGTAGCCCAATATCTAGCACACAGTGGGCCCTCAATATATATTTGTCAAATTAAAGTGAACAAGCCCTTTCAGCTACATTTTCAGAGTTTAGATGACTAGGGCAGAAAAAAAGAAGCTTGGAAAGACTGATTTCACATTTTTAAAGGGAGAGAAAGGCAGTGCTGTTTTGTAGATTTTATTAGTTGAAATGAAATCACTGGGAAAATTGCCAAGGTGGGCATTGTGGACAGCGCCGGACCCAGAAAACAGTCATCACCACTTGTGCTCTAACTAGCTGGTTTATTGCAGGAATAACCATGTGCTTTACCCATTTTTGATTTCCAGTATGCTCCTGTTCCAAGAGAAGGGAGAGCCAATTCAGAAATAAATTACTGCTCTCAGCTAACCCCCCATTTCCCAAATCCCGAGCCTTCCTTTAACCCATTCATTTAATTTCTCTTAACATATTGAAATGTGTTGAAGGCAATTATGAGGGAGACAGACCAGACAGGTCACAAACACTGGTATGCACATTAAAATAAAGAAAATTAAACGAAAGATTAATAGGGCAGACAGGTAACCATGAAGTGTGATTTCACTTTGAAGCAATTTATTTCCATTCAAACTGTGATAAATAACCACCAAGTGCTACAATAAGTACCCATTTCTTGGTGTCGAACAGGATGTGGAAACTATTCTCTGAAGTGAAAACATCCCATGGACTTTTCAAAAGGGAATGTCACACATTCAATAAAGCTACAAACCATGACCCCAAAAGAAATTGAATTGGCCTGTTTGTATTCCCATCGCTATTTCTGAAAAGTGTGTTCTCACCCTCCAAGGCAAGCTTCTCTTTCTGTTTGATAAAGTCTTGTGATCTGCAACCACAAAAACTCTGAGGACTCCATAAATTTTGTACGTTGGCACTCCCTCATGAGATCAAGCACCAGAAAAGATGTCTGCTGCAGAGGGCAGGGTCTCAAGGTCATGGAATATTACTAGTCTGGGTGGTTAGCAATGGTCATTTCTAAATGCCCCCTAGGCTTGACAATAATTGAATACTTTTTTTTTTTTTTTTTTTTTGCGGTACGCGGGCCTCTCACTGACGCGGCCTCTCCCGTTGCGGAGCACAGGCTCCGGACGCGCAGGCTCAGCAGCCATGGCTCACGGGCCCAGCCTCTCCGCGGCATGTGGGATCCTCCTGGACCGGGGCACGAACCCGTGTCCCCTGCATTGGCAGGCGGACTCTCAACCACTGTGCCACCAGGGAACCCCTTGAATACATTTTAAAATTAGGTCTCCTTCCGTTCAAAGCAAGACCCCATCTGTAAACATTCATCAACACCCGTCCGAAGGCTCTTCTTTGCTGGGGTTCTTTCCCTCTCATTAACATAAGGCTGCCATTGCTTTAGGGCCCACCATGTGCTTGCTGGGTGTGTCCACACACCATTTATTTTCAGAAACACTGCTGACAGGTGAGGTCAGGAGATAAAGAGACAAATTCTCTGATGGAAAAAAGCATTGGATTAACAGTGAGAAGACTTGGGTTCTAGTCCTGGACTGGTCCCTTGCCAGCCATGCAAACTTGGACAGTTCATTTAAACATCTCTGACACTCAGTTTCTTCATTTATAAAATGGGGGTGATGTTATATACCTACCTCAAACCATTGGAAATTGTAACGCAGTCAACAAATTCACCACAAGCTCCTAAGTGTTTTTTTTTGTTGTTGTTGTTTCTGATTTTTTTTTAAAGATTTATTTAGTATTTTATTTATTTTATTTTTGGCTGCGTTGGGTCTTAGTTGCCACACGCGGGATCTTCCTTGAGGCATGTGTTATCTTTCATTGCAGCGCGGGGGCTCTTTGTTGTGGTGTGCGGGCTTCTCTGTAGTTGTGGCATGTGGGTTTCCTCTTCTCTAGTTGTGGCACGCAGGCTCTAAGACGTGTGGGCTCTGTAGTTGTGGTGTAGGTTCCAGAGTGCTTGGGCTCTGTATTTTGTGGCAGGTGGGCTCTAGTTGAGGCGCGCCAGCTCAGCACTTGTGGCACGCACGGGCTTAGTTGTCCCGCGGCATGTGGGATCTTAGTTTCCTGACCAGGGATCGAACCCACGTCCCCTGCATTGTAAAGTGGATTCTTTACCACGGGACCACCAGGGAAGTCCCTCGTAAGTGTTTTTTAAGCACTGACTCAGGTGCACAAGGCACTGAGTCAGGAGTGGTGGGGAGAGTTAGGGAACAGTCCCCACTTCAAGGAAGTTTCCATGGAAGAGGGAAAAGCAATGTGTATGCAACTCACCCCAGCAAGGCTATTCTGAGCCTCTCTGTCATTTCCTGCTTAGGTAACCTAGTGGTCAGACTTTCCCTATCCATTCATTCATTCAGTCACCCTTGGATTCATTCATTTATTTATTCAACAAAACCTCATCTAGTATTTTCCATGTGCCTGGCACTGAGGCACAGAGATGCATCACATCCAAGCCCCTGCCCTCAAGAAGCTCACAGCCTAGCAAAGAAGACCACAGCTTTACAATATGCAAAGAACTTTAAATAAATAGCTTACTACTTCATCCTCAAAACAACTATATGGAGTAGATACTATTAGCTCCATTTTAAAGTTGAGGACACTGGGGACCCAGAAAAATGAAGTGATGTGCCAACCCCGTGAAGCTTTCAGTGACAGGGCAACACAGGGATTGTGGTTTTACCACTTGAACGCAGTGTTCCTTCTTTTACTCCAGGAGTGTCTGCTAGGAGAGAGGACCTGCTGTGAACTGAGCCATCTTGCTGAGACCATGACTCCACCAACCTCTTGTAAGTTCTTTCTCTGTAGAGCTGGATCCTGGTCTCTGTACTGAGCCCGCGAGCCACAACTACTGAAGCCCGTGCACCTAGAGCCCGTGCTCAATGAGAAGCCCGCGCACCGCAACGAAGAGTAGCCCCTGCTCTCTGCAACTAGAGAAAGCCCGCGCACAGCATCAAAGACCCAACGCAGCCAAAAATAAATAAAATTAGAAAAAAAAAAAAGGAGTCTAACCCAGCCTTTGAGGAGCCAGGGCGGGATTAACAGAAGAGGAACGGCCAAAAGGACACCTGAAGGACCTCTGGCTAGCCAAAAGGGGGGCCAGTGTGTTTCACGCAGAGAGAACCAAATGAGCAAAGCCTGCAAGAAGAGTGAGCGTGAGACTTCGGGGGACCCACAGTTTGTTTAGGGTGGCTGACTACAGAGAGCAAGAGATGCAATAGGAATTTGCAGTTAGAGAGGAACTCATGAATTGGACCATGCTGACTACAGGTGAGAAGTTTAGGCTTCATTCTGAAAGAGATGGGGAGTCATGGAGGGATTTTCAGCAGAAGGGAATGTGATCAGATTTGACTGTAGTAAAATAACTCTCACTATTTTTTTGAGAATTAACTCAAACAAGGAGACTGAAATCAAGGAAATCTGCTGTAGGAAGTGCTGTGGTAATGACACAGGCGTGAGATGATAGTGAAGTTGAACTAATGCAGTAGAGGCAGAAAACAGACAGAATCGAGAGATACCACCCTTAGGGTTGGTTGTTGACTTCAACACCTGCTTGAATCAGTACTGGATAAGCTCGCCGGACACTATATCACAAACAAAACTAACAATAATAATGGTTTCACTTATCAAGTCCTCATGATAAAGCCAGGCACTAAGCTAAGATCTTTAAATAAATAAAGTACTAAATTTAAGAATGAAAACAAATCAATGATGTTCTCACAGTTATTCCCCCTATTTTACAAATGCAGATTCCTAGGACCCACTGGAGCCATACAAAACCCCAATCTTCAGGGGTGGTGCCCCAAAATCTGCACTGAGATCCTGTGATCTTACTGTGAGCTAAATCTTCGGAGCCACTGCTGTGAATTCCAAAGTCTGTGACAATTTTATTCTGGGGAACGGCTTCAATTAAAGAAAAAAATAATAACTTCAATTCCAAAAATAACAATTTCAATTAACCTGAGCTGCCTTATGCGTAATGACATATAAATGCTCCAAATAGTACGAAATACCCCAGTGACAAGTACATAAAACATTTAGCTGAGCAGGAGACTGACAGGCACTTTAAAGCAGAGATATTACTTTAGAGAAAGGTGTCTTTGGGGGCCCCAAATGGAACAGGCTTTTGATACAGAGAATGGTTCTGGGTTGAAGGAGGATGACACACCCTGGGTTCAAGGGAAGCCCTGGCATGTGGTCAGACTGTAGAACCTTAGTGCCAGAAAGGACCTGAGGCACCCTCAAGTGCGAAGGTTTTCAAACTGTGTTCCAGAGACCACTAGGGTTCTTTAAACATCCCTAAGGAGCAAGGTGGAGGCTGAATCTTCAGGGTTTGGGCTCTCCTCAACCCAAGGAGCCTAGCTCTCTTTTAACTGTTTTACATATCGTGTTTGATCTTGAATTATCTTTGAAGGAAGATATGGGGAGAAATAAAAGAAAGAACAAGTCCACCACATGTTTTCTGAGCATTTGTGTAGCCGTGGAACCAGTAGGAGCATGGAGGATACTAACATGAATAATGTTCAGCCTCTGCCTGCATCTGCTAAGGATCTTTGGTTGCAAGCAACAGAAATCAATTCCGGCTAACTTAGACACGTAGCTGGATTTCCCAGAAGATCACTGAAAGTGGCTCTGGAGTGGATTGGAGAACTGAACAGTCAGACTTCAGACAGGGCAAGAGCTCTAAAGCTTTAGGAATCGAAGTAGGGAGAGCTCACGGGCAGATTTCTTAAGGCTGTCAACAGAATGATTCTGCTCTAACCCTTGAGTCATTCTCCCCAAGAACCAACACTCAGGAAAAAACTAGAGTCTGACTGGCGCAACTTGCACGATGCTCACGTGGGCCAAAAACATGGGAATATGGAAAAGCTGATGGCTGAGTAGATTTGAAAAAGGAAGGATTACACTCCCAGCCAAAGCACATGGGAAGGGGTAGGGGAGTTCTCCAATGCCAAAGCGGGTATTGTTGACCAAGGAAGGTAGAGTAGAAGTTGAACAAGTGAAAAAGCAGCTGTCCACTAGATTTCCCACGAAGAGCTTAGTTTCAAAGGGGGGCGGGGGGGTTGGATATTTTCATTCTGCCCACCAGCTCCCATTCCTGATTTCTTCTCCGCATAATCCTTCTCTTTCACTCTGTGATAATGAGTAGATGCTGGTATGTCCTCGTAGGCTCATTCACCCTAGCCTTAGTTGATTGGTCCTGGGGTGAGCACCTGATCCATTCTAGGCCAATCAGGGACTCTCCCTAGATATTTAAACTTTAAACTGAGTCCTCAAGGATCATTGGCAGCGATTTCGCACCACACTCAGGAAGCTGGTCACAGAGAACAAAGACACAGAGTCAAGAGACAGAGAGAAGTGTGGCTTTATTTGAGCCTTAGGCTCTAGTTGTCCCTGGAGCCAAACTACTCCCTTGCCCTTACCACTATGACATAAGGTAACCTAATATTATCAGCAACAAATAAGCAATACACAACACTTTCTCTTTGGCCTAAGTTAGTTCAAAGTGGGATTCGATCACTTTGAAGATCAAAAGTATATTCAGCGGTTTCAGTGCGTAAAGAGCTACTATCAAGGCCATTCAGGACAAATACCCTCAGAATGATCTGGTGTTTAGAAGAGGGGAAAACCACACACATAATTCGAATAGCTCTCGTTTACCAAGTGCCTAGTGAGTCAGGCATGCTAGGTACCTCACACACACGATTCAATTTACTTTTTGCATCAGCCCTGCAATGACATATTATCTCTATCCCACAGGTGAGAAACTGAAGCCAGAGAAGTTAAGCAACTCACACACAATTGCCCAGCTAGGAGATGGCAAAATCTGGATTAAAATCTGATGCAGAAACACACTTTCTCTGCCCTGCAGCCGGAAGCACAGTAGTGCTCTTTTTCTCTTTCCAACAACGGGCAGGTCCCCCAGGAGCTCATCCAGAATTACAATCAAGTTGCATCTCTACCCCGTTGAAGTATAAAATCTTTTTGCTGACTCTAGATTCAATGTTAATTATCGCCTCATTATAGCCCATTGTTATTTAGGTTGTTGCTGGGCAGTGGAATCTGCAAACATATTTCAATAGGACTTGACCCCTCAGGCCACCCTGACTGTTGCATTTCTCCCTGTGTGCAGTTTTTACAACTCTCTGTTGTTCACTATGGTAAGAATTTATAAGCCTGACACCTTGGCCAGGGAATGGCGCATCACTATTTCTGAATTAGGGCCCTTCTGGGAGGGTGGAGCATGGGGCAGTGTTTCGTTCATTCAGCAGGTGAGGATGCGTGTTATTTGTAGGCAGGACCCTATCAATACAACAGCACAAGTCTTCTCTGCAGATGCAGCTAGCACCCTGGGGTAGAAGCAGCAGCGTGTCTTAAGTCAGAGAAGCTATGATTTCTGCCAGTCTTTGCCTCTACCAAGCTGTGTGATCTTGGGCAAGTCACTTCCCTTCTCTGGGCCACCATCTTGCCATGAATAAAACAAGAATGCTGTTCTAGGTCATCCAGTCCCATCAAACACTCTGGGAAGAATGCTGGCCAGGAGCAAGGTGTTCTGTGTGAAAGGAGTTGTGGGATCAAACAGACTTGAGAAAAGCCATATTAAAGTTAAATTGGCTTCATTACTGATGAGTTTCCGAGAGCCTTGAATATACTGTTTGCTCACCTGCCCTATGCAACACAGGAGGCAGCATTGTCCAGACTTTTTTTTTTTTTTTAAGTCACAAAGGAATCTGATCCCTTTTCGAAGAACAACTTTTCACATTCCACAGGACTTGGTGTTTTCTTGGAACACGGTTTGGGAACCCTGGGTCAGGGCATCTGTGCTTTCCTTTTTCCCCTGGAAAACCCTGTTCATCACCTCAGTGTCTGCTCTCATTTCATTAAGTTCTCTTTCTCTGGTACCATCCTGGAGCTATCCACTTCTCTGCATTTCCCAACTGTGGCTGCCATAATCCAAAAGCCACCACTCATTCATTCATTCTCTCATTCTCTCTCCCTCCCTCCCTCTCTCCTCCCTCCTTCGGCTCTCCCTCCTAACTGCTCTCCACGTTTCCCCTCTTGATCTAACTATAATCCTTTCTCCACAAAGCAGCAGGGGTCTTGAGGAAGTTAGACTGGGTCCTTGACGGCTTAAAATGCTGCAGTAAAGTCCCATTGCTCTTGGCATAAACCCAAAGGCCTTACAATGGTCCAGCAGGCCGCACACAAATCTGGGCCCACGCTCCTCCCTGACCCTGTCATGCCACTTGCAGCCTTTCTCCCTATCCCGCAGCCACAATGCCTTGGCATCTACTGTTTCCTCTGTCTGGCATGTGCTGCCCTTGGATTCTCACACCAATTATCCACTTGTAAGTATGAAAATGAAAAATGAAAAAAAAGGAAAAAAAAAGCAAGGAGAACTCAGCAAGGAGAAAAGGAGGTGAGTAGGATTCTGGCCAAAAAGGACTAAGCTCTTGATTAGTTGGAAGGGACATGGGAGAAGGATGTGCTAGCAATGATGCAAAGGATTCTGGTTCGGACAATCCTGTGGTTCGTGGTACCCGGCGGAATGACATGCCTTCCAAACTCCTCCACATGACTGGCTAGGCTATGACTGGCATCCAACCTGCATAATTTGACTTTTGCAAACATCTGATTCTTACAAGGCCCAGCTTTTCCTCTGCATCATCCACTGTGCCATCATAAAGTATCTGTTGTTAGAGGCTGAGGCACAAACAGCAAAAACTTCCATCTAATGAGAGTGTATGAGCGTGGGTATGTGCTTGTGTACTGGAGTCCCTAGGGGGTTCTTGTAAACCAAGAGCTCACTTCAATGACCCTATCGTGGTAATGAATACACTCCCCTAAGCAGACTATGTTGCCGAAGGAAAGATAAGCTGCTCTCAGATGGGGGCAGATGTGATGCCAGGAAATGTGAACAAACCTTAGAAAGTACAGAAGGTCCTTGAAGCACGGGGAGCATCTGCAGATAAGAAGGTTGTAGTAAGCAGGAGTTTTCACATACTACTTTTGAGTTGGCAAAGCACTTTCATAATCATTATTTTATTGAATCTCTCAAGCATGATGACCGCTCAAGATGACAATATTTGAGTAATACTGGAAGGTGTCCCCCAAATTCAAAGACATAGGTTGAATTTCCACGTCACTATTCAGAGTAGGTATATGGCAGAGGGATGTAGAGCCTGAAAGAGAAAGAAATGGCTTCTCTCCACTAGGGCAGGAAGCAGAATTATCTAGTCAAGAATGGAAACATGTTGGCCATGCCCATTTGGATACCACTTAGAGAGAGATAGCTAGAGGTAACCAACAGCTGGTATTCCAGTCTCATTGCCAGGACATCCCTAATGTGGAGATGGATGCAGAACAGGAGCCATCAAACTATAGCCCACAGGCTAAATACGGCTTCCTGCCTGTTTCTGTAAATAAAGTTTTATTGGAACACAGCCATGCCCGTTTGGTTATGTATTGTCTATGGCTACTTGCGCACAATGATGGCAGAGTTGAGTAACTGCAAGAGAGATCATAAAGCCATAAAGCCTAAAATATCTACTACTGACCCTTTGCTGACCCTGATGCAGAACAATGTACAGCATCAAACACTGTTGAGACTTAATCAACACCAATTCTTAACACTCTTCTCCCTGGTCACCCTTTACAATAGGTAAGGCTAATATTCATGTATGCATTGTTACAACTGTGCCAGTGGCTCATGCTTGGCATCCATTGCGATTGGTCTATGGCTGTGCCCCACTGATTGTTAATTTTTTTTTTTTTTTTTGTGGTACGCAGGCCTCTCACTGTTGTGGCCTCTCCCCTTGAGGAGCACAGGCTCCGGACGCACAGGCTCAGCGGCCATGGCTCACGGGCCCAGCCGCTCCGTGGCATGTGGGATCTTCCCGGACCGGGACATGAACCCGTGTCCCCTTCATTGGCAGGCAGACTCTCAACCACTGCACCCCCAGGGAAGCCCTGATTGTTAATTTTTAAAAATATTGTCCCAATGATAGAGGCTAGAAAGATAAATACTCAGTTTCCCAACCTCCCTTAAAGTTAGATGTGGCCAGGTGACACAGTTCTAAACAATTAAATGGAAGTGGAAATCTGCTAGAAGAATTCTGGGAAAGTTTTAGCTTCAGTTTTTCCTTCTTCTTTCTTCTTGGACAGTGATACGATGCCTGGCACTGAGGCAGCCATCTGGTGAACAAGAGGTAGAAAGAACCTAAGTCCCTGGAGGCATGTTTAAACAAGCGAAGCAATGCTAACAACTGCCTAGAAGTAGACTTCTTCCTAGGTGAGGAATATTAAATTCTACTTGTTTAGGCTGCTATTATTTGGGAGCCATGATTTGGGGCTACACACATTCCTAACTAATACAGTAGCCACAGGCTTCAAGTATTTCAGGTCCCATTAGCCAGGTCATCCCTATGGCGAGGTGGCTCCATCAAGCTCTTCCAATATACATTAGACTTACCTAACTCCCTTGATCTGCTTCAATGCTCACCATACAACTCTTGATTAGAACATGCCTGATAAATGGGTTGTGAGTCAGAGACAGCAATTCTAGTCCTAGTCTGCCAGTG
The DNA here is from genome assembly GCF_005190385.1 of Monodon monoceros. Taxonomy (NCBI): domain Eukaryota; kingdom Metazoa; phylum Chordata; class Mammalia; order Artiodactyla; family Monodontidae; genus Monodon; species Monodon monoceros. The sequence continues at coordinate 132,217,860 of NW_021703774.1, read as the reverse complement.
ATTGGCCCTCAGCCCCTAAGCATCCTTCTTGCTCTTTCTAGATTCTCAATTTCTTCACCTATAAAATTTAAAAAGCTAGACTTCAGTCTACCCTTTCCTCTTGTTCTCTCATTCTGTAATTCAATTCTTTAACTCTAAAACTGCATGAAGAAAGAATAAGATGACAACCTCAATTAAGCATTAAAATAATTACTTCCAGGGGGTTGCCAGGGGAGTGGAGGTGGAGATGATGATGCTGTAACTCATTGTTTGTTAAAAGAAAAACTAGAAGCTTATAAGCGGGACAGTTTTTACTGATGCAAAATTCAAAATATAAAGTTCAAAATTTGTAAATAAGACAAAAGACCACCTAAAGGACAATGCCTTCACCAGCGGGCTTCCTTTCAGTAAGCCCCAAAAGAGCAGTGCCAATGCTAGCATACTCCTTTACTTCTCAAAGATGGTCTATTCATCTTTCAATTGATATTAATAACATGTATATTACAACATTATTTTTCCACTAAGCCGAAAATGACGACAAACACTTAATAAGCAATGCCAGTTACTAATGCACACCAGATATTCCTATTTGTCTCTCCCAAAGCTCAGAGGCTTCCCTTCCTACCAGAAGAAAAGTGTTGCCTGTACTATTAACTTATGTGTGCTCAGTGCTTTATAATTAATAAAGTGTTTTAATCTACTTTGCATTTGGTCTTCATGACAATATGTGAAGGAGACAGAATCAGAATAATTACCCCCTTGTTGCAAATGATGAAACTGAGGCTCGAAAAGCTGAAGCGATAAGAGAAGGTTGCCCAGGTTTGGTTCAGGACTGAAACCAAACCCCATCCCATTTGACTCCACGCCTGGGGGTACTGCAGCGAACGCTACACCTCTTTCCACACCAGGCGCTGTGCACAGCTATTTGCAGGCACATCTGGCAGGTGCTTCTCGCGAGAGTGATCCGGGACCTCATTGGGTGATTTCCAGGCAGCAGCTCCACTCTGTTTCTGTTTCGACCGCTGTCAAACAGAATCAATGAAGCTTCAACATATTATCTCAAATATATAGTCCTGACAGCAGGTTCGATGCCTTACAATAGCCTAGTTATAGCTGATTTTTAAAAATTAAGCTTAGACACAGGAAAATGGAACAAAGTGGAAATAAAAGATATGAATTGAGTCTTGGTCTGAGGAATCAATAAAGGACAGCCATGGTTCACTGTAGGTCTCTACGTCTGAGCCTGACTTTAAAGACCAGGAGATCACCAGCTGTTCCTCGCTCTGGGTATCCAGGTCACCACTCTCAGCCTCTCTCATTCATTCACTCATTCAGCAATACAGGAGAAGAGATGAACGGGATACATGTCTGGAGAGGGTATAGGACATGCAGCCTAAGAGCAAGGACTTGGATGTAGAGTTTAAAACATCTTTCTTGCCTTGAATTCCCCATCTTTAATAATAAGCATAATAGGTAATACTATTAAGAGATAACTTCAAGCCAGGCACTGTTCTGAGTTCTTTACATGTATGAACTCATTTACTCCTCATAGCAACCAATGAAGTGGTTACTATCTTTATCCCCAGTTTACAGATGAGAAAACTAAGGTGCCAAGAGGTAAAGAAGCTTGGTCAGAGCTGTATAACTAGGAAACGGTGGTGTTGGGAAGTACGGCTCCAGAATCCATGCTCATAACCACCACCCTGTCCAACATGTAGGCCAACGTTGTCCAATAAAACTTTCTGCTCTGATGGAAATATTCTGTGCTTCCCAGTATGGTACGCACTAGGCATATACAGCTACTCCAATGCGTGGCCACTAGCCACACGTGGCTATCAAGCTCTTGATTGTACAACCCAGGAACTGAATTTTTAATTTCATTTGATTTAAATTAGTTTAAATTAACTTAATTAATTTAAGTGGAAATAGCCGTACGTGACTAGTGGCTATCGATTGCCCAGAACAGCTAGCTCTACGCTGCAAAACACAGAGAGGAACACCATATTCATCATAGGCCCTGAGGTTCTTGTGCAGTAAATGTCTGTAAACTGCTCAGTCCAATGCCAGGCATATAACAGGAACCCAATCTATGTGAGCTACAAATATTTACCTACAATCTCTTATCTGAATTTTAAAATCCAAAAAGGTCTGAAAGCACAGTTTTATGTGTGCATGCATGTGTGTGTGTGTGTGCGTGTGTGCAATTCATTTTGAATTATAGCAAACGCTTTATCTGCATCTATTGAGACGATCATGCGGTTTTTGTCTTTTCTTTTGTTGATGCGGTGTATCACATTGATTGATTTGTATATGCTGAACCACCCTTGTGACCCTGGGATGAATCCAACTCGGTTGTGGTGCATGATCCTTTTTATGTGTTGTTGCATTCGGTTTGCTAATATTTTGCTGAGAATTTTTGCAACTATATATGTAACTCATTTTGGCAGCATATCTAAACTGATCTGAATTCATTTGAGGGCACAAACTGACCTGTATTGACGGAACACTACTTACAGTGTTTATTCGCACTACATTCATTTATTACAGATTTTACTGCAGAAATATTAATGTGCGTGGTGATGGGTGCTGCCCCAAGCCTGGCAGGGAGTGTTGCATAATATGTAATATACATATCATATGGTCTTTCTCAGATCTGAAATATTCTAAATTTCTGACAGACATCTGGCCCCTAAGGTCCCAAGTCGGTGATCGTGGACCTGCATTTCCATTTTTATACTGGGCTAGCTATGACGGACAGAGCAGAGAGAACCAGGCCTGACCTGGAAACCTGAGTCCATGCTAGTGTTTCCATTGGAGAGGAAGGCACTGGTTCCTCAGAAAAGCTGGAGCAGAGGTGGGGCTGGAGCCGCCCCAGTGGGGAGCAGAGAGACCCAACCCCCGGACGACGGAGCATCCACAGCTGTGCTCGTCATGGGGCAGCCACATTTCCAGTCCTTGCTTTATGAATCTGCTCAGTAAGTTTATGAAAAGAGTCCTGAAAAGAAAAGGACACGATGCTCGTATTTCTTTAGTGAGTTTGTGATTCTAGGTGCTCTTCTGCTCCGGGCTGATGCTGCCCAGAGCTCCTGCCCCCCTTGTACAGAGCCAGCCTCTGATATCCTCTTCTCATCTTCCTCTGGGCCCTACCCCTGTATTCCAGTATGTCAGGGTTTCAGAAAAATGGGCCTGCCTTACATGTATCTCTCATACTGGGAGCTGGCCCCAGTACCAGAAATGTCTCTTACTGGCCTCATCCTTCCAGAGGAGGCATTTTATCCTGTAGAGATCTCAACTTGAAAGCAACGCAGTGAGGTGGAGTCTGTACTTCCTAAGTGTGTGATTTCAGGTAAATCACTTAGACTCTCTGAGCCACAATGAGTGTCCCTACAAAGCATTCTTGTAGGAATAAAAAAATGCACCTCAAAGTGCCCTAGAAAGATGCACAGGGCACTGTGAGACACTCACGGAGTGGTGGCTGATAGATCTAAGCCTCCTGTCCATGGACCCTCTTTGTCTAAAAGTGAAGTCGCCATCTTTATCCCAGTGGAGACGGAGAAGCATGGGTTTGGAATAAACCTGGAGGATCTTATTATACAAGGCCTGCAACCCCTGTGAGCCTCAGTTTCCACATCCGTATAAATGGGAATAAAGCTTTCCTCTCACTGTAACAGCCTGAAAGAATCAGAGGGGCCCTACATATCTAGAGAACCCCACCCAGTGTCTGGCCCACGGTGCATGCCTCTCTCCCCCAGCCTACCCTTCCCTTCCACTAACAAGCCAACGGCACAAAAAGACCATGACATTTTCCTTTCAACTTCAGCTGCCTAATAATTCCTAACGAAGAATGACGGAATTCAATACTGAAATCAATGAAGAGGAGCCACGTGGCCGTTCTTAATCAAAATCTAAAACGACAATGCCATCGCCTGCAGCCACATCAGGGGAAGCATCACCGGGAGAAGAAGCAACGGAACAGAGAGCTTTTCAGAGTCACCTTCTTTGGAGAAGCAAGAGGCAGGCAGAGTCGGCCTCCGTCTTTAATGTAAGGATATAATTCCAATTTCACAACTTAATTGTGAGTGGACGAAAAGGACAGCGTGAAAAACTAGGTGTAGGGTAGGGAGTTTCATCTCGTTAGGTTCACTGACACCTCATTAGGGACTTTGAAAAACATTCTGCTTGCAGGCAATTTTTCTACTGTCTCGACTTTTTTCCACGTTTATCTGGCTCCATTTATTTGACTTGACACAAGTAGGAAAATGGGATCTTTGATTTTTTTCTTTCTTCAGCTCATCAACTAGCACTCATCGTCCCCCACTTCGAGCTGTAGGTTCTCTGTCAGGTGATGATCAGTGACGCCATAGAATCAGAGCTGCCAGAGGGACCTTCCAGAAACCTGAGCCGGATCACGCCAGACTCCTGCCCCAAACCTTTAATGGTTCCCCATTGTCTATAGGGTCGCATCCAAACACGCGAGCATGACATTCAAGTACTACCTACTTTTCAGATTCATTTCCTACCTCCTTCTTTCCAAATGTCCACTCTGATTGCAACAGGGCTACTTAGCACTCCCCAGGCCCAACAGAGGGTATCATGATGTCCACGATGTTTCCATCTTCTTTTTCAGCTTCCCCTACTACCTGTGAAAACATCATTCATCTCCAAAGTTTCAATTCAAAGATTCAGTTTCGGGGGGGAGGGATAAATTATGAGTTTGGGCTTAACAGATACACACTGCTATATATAAAATAGATAACCAACAAGGGCCTCCTGTATAGCACAGGGCACTATATTCAATATCTCATAATAACCTATAGTGGAAAAGAATCTGAAAAAGAATAGACTTATACACACACACACACACACACCATATATATGTAACATATGTATATATATGTATGTATAACTGAATCACTTTGCTGTACACCTGAAACTAACACAACATTGTAAATCAACGACACTTCAATTAACAATAAAGGGAAAAAAGATTCAGTTTTCTATCAAAGTTTGCTTGTTTTTCCCAATCCAATACTTCCTCACTCCTTCTTTGTATCGCCAGTACAAAGATTCTTAGTACCAGGATCTCCTGTCTTGAATGCTAGCCGGCGCTTCACGTCTGCGTGCCCACCCAACTGTGAGCTCCTTGAGGACAGAGCCCTGCTATAGTTAACTTTCTACTCTCACTACTGGAACACATCACACAGGTGTGTCCCAGTGAGTTGTGAGTTGTGTCAGAAGCTTCCTCTAAGATACGAAACTTGGCAAAAAAAATATATATATATACTATTCAAAATAAATGAAAGATATAGCTTTTTCTCCTAATAATGGCCTTCTCACTCCTTTCTTTGTTCTCGAGTAGAAAAGGGTCAAGTTAAAGTTAGAACATGAGGGATAATGCATATACCTGAGTGCTCCCACAGGCGTGTGTCTTGTGTGTGTTGGCAGAAAAATAAAAGCATTGAGAAGCGCCACTCTGTAACCCCGTCAAGTCACGTGACAATGTGATAACTATACGGAAGACAAACCACTGTCCTTGATCACATTCTGAGGTCTGGGATTCGTTCCCTTGACTTTGACGTGCAGTACCGTCCACTGTACCACACCATTGCCAAAGGAGGAATGGAACCTCCTTTGTGGAACCGAAGAGAATGTCCTGGTCTCCTAAGGACTATGTACAGTTTATTTATTTGGAGATTCTGCCGTTACTGCACGTTAAACCTACTGAGAACCTGAATTAATTGTTGCAACATGGCAAAGGGATTTGTTGTCAGGAGATGCGTGTTTAATTTCCTGCAAAGTGCTAACTGTTACAAAATAGCAGGATGGCTTTTGGCAAGTCCCTTCTCTGGGCCTCCATTCCTCAACTGTAAAGCCATAAACTTTAAAACTGTTGCACAATCCCCAACTTGCAGCTTTGTTATATGGATCAAATGAGATGACGTATATGGAAAACTGCTGTGTAAATCATAAAGCATTCTATCAATGGCAGTTAATAATTAGTTATTGGTATTAGGAATTAGCTAAGGGTAAAATGCATTCTCTTTAATAACAAAATCCTTTGTTATTAACAGCTTGAGACCATAGTGGAGAGAATGGGCTTTAGAGGCTGACATCCCTATACTCAATAATTGGCCCCATCACATACTGGCCATGTGATTTAGAATAAGTCATGTAACCTCTCTGAGGTATGTGTCCTTCTCTATAAAATGGGGATGATAGGATTTTAGTGATTGTTATTAAGGACGAATCCATTCCTGAAAGGTAGAGACATATAAATGATTAATCACAGCAAAATTGCTCAAGCATCATGCCAAATAGAACACAGAAATTGCAACGGAGCACCAAGAAGGAAGTGACTTTCAAGGAGCTGGTTTTTGCAGAGCGAGTAGGAGTTTTCCAGGAAAGTCAGGCGGGGAAGTAACATTCCAGGAAAAAATACCAAGTGCAATGAATGGCAGAAGTGAGAATGTCTTGAAATCTCTTGATTTCTCTTCCTTCTGCTTTCCTACATTCAAAATGAGATGAGAAAGATCTGCCTTTCTCCTATTTTTCTGAGATGTTCTGAAGGGGAATGAGACCATGAATTCATAACGCAATTCAGTCCAGGGAAAAAAGAAATACACACACTCAATATGGCTATCATCTCTCTTTAGAGCTGGCCTCTGATTAATAACCACAAGAGCAAGTAATCTCTATGACATCATTAGGCCCACGAAGGACTCTATGAGGATGGAAAAGGGCCTATCATTCCTCCACTGCCCTCAGTTGCATTTTCCCAAGTTCAAGACATGTGGAGAAGTAAAGTACAGGTACAGTATGTCCGCATTGTCTCTCAGAGCCTTCCCGGGGAGTATTTTCTTAAGTCCCTGCTCCACCTGAGAAAGTCTTTAAAACCAGAGCCGCGGATACAATGACAAAAACTCTAACAGGATTTTCCAAGAGGCAGCAATTGATGTTGGGGGTGGGGGCAGGGAGGAGATGAATAGCAAAGTAGGTCAAAAGAAAAGTATTTTGGGAGCTCTCTTGTCTTCAACAAAATAAAAACATTTTACCTTGACAAAGCTCTGGGGTTTTAGGCGGCCTTGTAATTTGCCCTCTGTAGAAGACATAGTTTCCCTTTGTTCTATGAAATCACGCAGTGCTCAATGACAAGCCCCTCTTAGAGATGAGGTGGGCCCTTACTAGCTGTGTGATCTCAGGTTAGGCATTTAGCACCTCTGGTCCTCAAATTTCTCATCTGGAAGATGAAGGAATTTAACTAACAGATTGGTAAAGTCTCTTCTGGCTCTTAAAAGTCTTACTCAGCTCACATCTGAAACCCTGTGCTAATTAAGCATGGTGGGAGGGGAAGGAGAGGGGCATTTGTAAGATACAGGCTGGGTCATGTTCGGTTTACAGTCAGACATGGGAGGGGAATCTGACAGTCACCAAAGAGCTACCGTGTGTAACACATTGGGCTAGATTCCTAATATCCTTGTTTTCATTTTAACCATGACATCAGCCCCGTGAAGTGTTGGAGGGTAATGACCACTCCTTGCTTGGCACACCTCGAAGTCCAGAACCAGTTGAAAGATCTATACAAAAATCAGACAGAGAGAAATCAAATGCTCAGATTTATTGCTGACGCAGCTGGATTGGAGAAAGTGCCAGTGCGTGACCAGAATCAAGCTTCCTATAACTATCGCCTTCCTAACTCCCTTGCAAGGCTGCCTTCTGCAAGAAGGCAGGCAAAGAACACATGTATCCTTTACACAAGCAGATGCAAAAGTGAACTCCCAGACAAGGCTGATCCTCTGGGCCAGCCCTCCACTCACATTCAGTGAGCAGGTGAGGCCGACCTGGTCCTCTGGGAGACATGGAAGAGTAAGGACAGAGCGAGCAGGAGTTTTCTGCTCCTACTTTCCTGAAGGTGGCATGGAAGCTCTTCTTCTGTAAAAATGGGGGTCGTCATGCAGGATAAGCAGCCCCTTCAAAACTATGATTAACCATGTTTACAGGAGCTCAGTGACTCAAACTAGCTGCCCAAGGTGACCCAGCTTGTAAGGGGTAGGGCCAGGGTTGACAGTCAGGTCTGCCAAACCCTCTCTCTTCCCACTCTACTGCATGAAGCCATGTGCAAACATGCACACACAACTTTGGTGAGTCACAGTGTCACGGGTATCATGTGAATAGTAGAAATGCCATAGACTATTTTAAAATATGTACTGTAAACATCTAGGTTTTCAGAGTAGCTTGTCATCTCAGCATCTCAGTTACTGTGAAGATACATATGTATATAGATGTGTGTGTGTGTGTGTGTGTGTGTGTATATATGTATATACATATGTATATACCGTATCTCTGTGTGTGTGTTTATGTAGTACCATCTTGTAGCCTTGTAGCAATAAGCTTTGGGATGCACATAAACAGCAAAGGGAATAAAATGGTTGCTATGCTATCGATTATATATATCAACTTAGATTTCTATATATAATCCCCACAAGACTTTATTAATCCAGACACATGAATTTACACAGAAATGAGCAATTATAGATTTAAGCACCAGTGCTCTAAAAAGTTACCTTAAAAACAAATAACATTCTTTGTACCATATCTTATTCTCATCCCTGCTTCCTTAAATACAGTTTAAGAAGTCAAGTCAGCATTATCAACATCAGCTACGGGGCTGTAGTTCAGCAATGAATCAGAGGCTGGATTGTGTTCGGGAGATGATGAGCTACCAGTACCTACATGACTATGCTTTGCCAGGACGCATATCTACCTGAATAGTATTGGGATATCTGTTCTTTTGAATTTGCATATTTTTGATTAATTACAGGTAATGAGCTAGATATTAAGAACCACCAGATTAATGATTAAATAGTTGACACAAGATTCTCCTTGGCGTCTCCCCATATTTTAAACAAGGAAGCAGTCTAGCAAAGTGGTTTAAGACTGTGTACTACGGAGTCAGATGCCACCTGCCACTTGTGCTTAGGCAAGTGTCTTTGCCACTCTGAGCCTTATTTCTCCTATCTATATAATAGGAGCGATAATGGCACCTTCGTCACGGGAGAGCATTCTGAAGGTTAGGTGAAATCATTCACATAAAGAAATTAGTAATATACCCAGCATACACTAAGCATTTAGAAGGAAAATGGTCATCCCTATTGTAGGAGGCAGGCAATATAGTGATAACGGATATGGTTCTAGAGTCAATCTGTCATTGTTTTATTATTATTATTACTATTACTATTATTATATTTGAATCGAGGGAGATTCAACACCTGCTTTTCTTATATTTCTGATGTACTTATGTGGTAACAAAAGATAGAAATTATAAATAATATAGATTGAAGTATTTTGTTTGGGACTTGTATTGAGCTAAGTACTAAAATCTGCTTAAGGTGCGTTTAGGAGAAAATCCAATGGTCTTGAAACAGACAGCACAACGGTTCAGTACTATTAGGCATTGGTTCACTGTGTCGAATGGGTTTTGCTTATTTGTTTGGTTTTTAATTAGTACAATCTTAAAAACGTGAATTTTGATTCAGCCCATTTGAAATTCAGCATAGTTTATCCTGGGCTTAATTCAGTTTCTAGTTGATGTAAGCTCCTTTAATTCTTTTAATAAATATCTACGAATAGAGTGCAAATGATAATGCTAGCAATAAAATAATATTTATAGATCATTTTATACTTTTTTTTTTTTTTTTGGCCACACCACACAGCTTCCAGGATCTTAGTTCCCTGAGCAGGGATCGAACCCATGCCCCCTGCAGTGGAAGCATGGAGTCCTAACCAATGGACCACCAGGGAAGTCCCATCATTTTATACTTTTTAGAGGACTTTAAGTACATTCCCTTCTGCTAAAATCCCTTAGGCTCATGGGTCAGGGGCACTCAGCCCATTGTATAGATGGGAACTACAGAGGTGAAGAATGCGGAGAGGTGAGGCCAGCTTATGATGATACTACTGACCTAAGCTGTGGGGTAGGCCAGTAAACAATGTGAAATCCCCATTGCAGGCCCCAGGAGACGGGGACGGGGACGGGGAAGGGGACAGACCATCACCATGGTGGAGCCAGAGGATGGGAACGGGTTGCTCATGAAACACTGGACTCGATTCTTTAAGACCTCTTCTATCCGTTAACATTCTATGTCTCTATGAAACAGAGCTTTTAAGCATCCAACTGATTTTGTCCTGGAACGAGGTCAGTCTGGCCTTTTCTCACAGAAGGTGCTCTATAAAAAGAAAAAGGCTCAAAGGACCCTCTTGGCATGGATGCCCTGCTGCTCCCCTTCGCTAGACCAGGGCCAAGATTCCTATCGAGGTAACTAGAGATGAAGAAGGCAACACACCAGGCCCTTGATACTTCTGAGCCTCCCAAATAAGCCAATCCCCCAGGACTCCCCACAGGTGAGGGGCAAGAGAAACCCTTTGAGGCTCAGCTTGAATCCGCCAGCCTTTCAGAACACTGAGAAAGTGAAACACAGCAGTTCCATGACTACTCATTTGGAAAGAGCCCACCTTTTTCAAAACGTGGGTTTTAAAAGTGGATCATCTATTTTTGCTTTTGTTGCTTTTGCTTTTGGTGTCAAATCCAAAAAGTCATTGCCAAGACTGATGTAAAGGAGCTTAACCCTTATGTTTTCTCCTGGGAGTTTTCTGATTTCAGGTTGTACATTCAAGTCTATGCATTTTGAGTTGATTTTTGCATACGGTGTAAGATAGGGATCTGGTTTCATTCTTTTGCCTGTGGCTGTCTGAAAACAGGATATGGAAGAGATCTGTACTCCCATGTTCATTGCAGCATTATTCACAGTAGCTAAGATGTGGAAAAGACATAAGTGCCCACTGACAGATGAATGCATAAAGAAGATGTGGAATATATAATGGAATATATATTATATATACATATATATATATATAAAATGGAATATTATCCAGCCATGAGAAAGAAGGACATTCCTGCCATTTGCAACAACATGGATGGAGCATGACACTAAGTGAAATAAGCCAGACAGAGAAGACAAAAACTGCATGGCATCACTTATATATATGTGGAATCTAAAATTAAAATGTCAAACTTACAGAAACAGAGAACAGAAAAGTGGTTGCCAGGGGCTGGCAGGTGGGAGAAATAGGGAGAGGTTGATATAAGGGTACAAACTTTCTGCTATAAGATGAATAAGGTCTGAGGATCTAATGTAAAACATGTATAATTGAAATTCTCTAAGAGAATAGAACTAAAATGATCTCACCCAAAAAAAACACCAACACAAAACAAACAAAAAAGCCAAAGTGTATTGTTTTGCCCCTCCCCCTCTCACATAGGTGGGGATCTGTGAGGATCTGCCTGCGGTCTGCATGAGAAGAATAACCTTGATCTATCAATGTCACCCCTAAGAGGTGCACCCAGGATCACCAAACCAAGATGCGTTCTGGATGAGGCTGCCCAGTGACTCCTGCTTAAATTGTCCTGGAGGGTTTGCAGCCTAACAGAAAACTAAAGTAGCAGTCCCTGTCCTTGAGGATGATATAATTAAAGTGGATTAAAATAACCTAGATAACAGTTCTGACTTTCCTGTCCTTTGAGATCTAGATACTGCTCACTTTCTTTTTTTTTAAATTTTTATAAATTTATTTTATTTTATTTATTTCTGGCTGCGTTGGGTCTTCGTTGCTGCATGCAGGCTTTCTCTAGTCGTGGTAAGCGGGGGCTACTCTTCGTTGTGGTGCGCGGGCTTCTCATTGCCGTGGCTTCTCTTGTTGCAGAGCACAGGCTCTAGGCACACGGGCTTCAGTAGTTGCGGCACGTGGGCTCAGTTGTTGTGGCTTCTGGGCTGTAGAGCGCAGGCTCAGTAGTTGTGGTGCACAGGCTTAGTTGCTCCGTGGCATGTGGGATCTTCCCGGACCAGGGCTCGAACCCGTGTCCCCTGCATTGGCAGGTGGATTCTTAACCACTGCGCCACCAGGGAAGTCCCAATACTGCTTAATTTCATGACCTACCATTCAAAGTTCTCACTTCTGTACATTCCCATGAGCTTATACTCTCTTGTGTGTATTCCTGTTTTCTGTTTACACACAAAGTGGCAGACCAGTATCAGGTGTTATTTCTTAAAAACTAAATGTGTCTTTGCCCCCTTCCTCTGTCTCTGATTTTTGGCATCTAGCTGCTACAGTTGGGGAAAGGGCCTAGTTTAACACGCAAGCTTCTCTCTGGTCTAGTTGCATGACTACTTTTTTAGTCTCAATACTTCCTTTTTCCGTACTCTGCATCTTATACCCTTGCTTGGCTAACACCTTGCTATTTTATGCCTCTGTGTTTTTACGCAAGGACTACATTTCCTTCAAGTACTCTCTTCATCTCCCGGCCAACTCCTATTCATCCATCAAAATTCCACTCAAAAATTGCTGGCACCAGCCTCGAAAGCAGCCCCCTGCCCCGACACATCTAGCAGGCAGCCTCGGCCAGCACCAGAACCCCTCCAAAGAGGCACCCTGCCCACCAAAGCTGGCAGGCAGCCTCTGCCAGGACTGGCATGCCCCCAAAATGGCTCTTGACCCGGAGGCTGGTCCCACATGCCAGAAAGCCTGCAACAGTCATGGCTGGGCTTTACAGCCAGCCACACCAGGAGCCAGCCCCACACACTAGCATACCTGCAGCAATTGTGGACCGGCCAAAACAGGAGGGCATACCCATCACACAGGGGATACTCCTGGAGCACCTGGCTCTGGTGACCAGGGGAGACCATGCTATTGGGCCCCCAGGACACCTTTTACATAAAACCACTCCTTCCAAACCGGGAAACATAGCTAATCTACCTAATATGTAAAAACAGAGAGTTAGACAAAATAAGGAGACAAAGGAATATATTCCAAATGAATGAATACAACAAAACCTCAGAAAAAGAACTAAATGAAACAGAGATAAGCAATCTGCTAGAAAAAGAGTTCAAAATAATGATCATAAAGATGCTAACTGAACTTGGAAGAAGAATGGAGGAACACAGTGAGAACTTCAACAAAGAGAAAATAGAAAAAAGAACCAGTCAGAGCTGAAAAATATAATAACTAATGAAAACTACACTAGAGGGAATCAACAGCAAATTAGAGGATGTAGAAGAATGGAACAGTGATCTAAAAGAGAGTGTAGTGGAAACCACCCAATTGGAACAGCAAAAAAAAAAAAAAAAAAAGAATTTTAAAAAAAGAGGAGAATTTAGGGGACATCTGGAACAACATCAAACATACTAACATCCACATTATAGGCTTACAGAAGGAGAAGAGAGAGGCAAAGGGACAGAAAATCTATTTGAAGAAATAGAATAATGCCTGAAAATTTCCCTAACTTGCTGAAGGAAACAGACATCCAAGTTCAGGGAGCACAGGATCCCAAACAAGATGAACCCAAAGACACCCACACCAAAACAAATTATCATTAAAATGTCAAAAGATACAGATAAAGAGAATCTTGAAAGCAGCAAGAGAAAAACAACTAGTTACAAAAACAACTATCAAAATACTAATGGCATTTGTCACAGAACCAGAATAATAATCCCAAAATTGGTATGGAACCACAAAAGACCCCAAATAGCCAAAGCAATCTTGAGAAAGAAGAGCAAAGCTGGACGCATCATGCTCTCTGCTTTCAAACTATATTACAAAGCTCTACTAACCAAAACAGTATGATACTGGCACAAAAACAGACCCATAGATCAATAGAACAGAATAAGGAGCCCAGAAATAAACCCCACACTTCTATGGTCAATTAAAGGCAGGCTTTTCAATAAATGGTGTTGGGAAAACTGGGCAGTTGCATGTAAAAGGATGAAACTGGACCTCTTTCTTACACCATATACAAAAAATAAACTCAAAGGGTATTAAAGACTTATATGTAAGACCTGAACCCATAAAACTCCTAAAAGAAAACATGGGCAGTAAAATCTTTGATATCAATCTTGGTAATATTGTTTTTGGATCTGTCTTCTTAGGCAAGGGCAACAAAAGCAAAAATAAATACAAGTGATTACAGCAAACTAAAATAAAAAGCTTTCGCACAGAGGAAAATAAAAGCATCAAGAAAACAAGGCAACCTATCAAATGGGAGAATACATGTGCAAAGGATATATCTGATAAGGGGTTGATATTCAAAATATATAAAGAACTCATAGGACACAATATCAAAAACAAACAATCCAATTAAAAAATTAACAGAAAATCTTAATAGTCATTTTTCCAAAGAAGATATAAGATGGTCAACAGACACATGAAAAGATGCTCAACATCACTAATCATCAGGGAAATGCAAATTAAAACCACTATAAGACACCACCTCACACGTGTCAGAATGGCTGTTATCAAAAAGGCAACAAATAAAAAGTGTTGGTGAGGAGATGGAGAAAAAGGAAACCCTTGTGCACTGTTGGTAGGTATACAAATTGGTGCAGCCACTATGGAAAACAATAGGGAGGTTTGTCAAAAACTTTAAAAATAGAGCTACCATACAATACAGCAATTTCACTTCTGGGCATTTACATGAAGAAAATAAAAACATGAATTTGAAAAGATATATGCACTCACTACAGTTTTACTTACAATAGCCAAGATATGGAATCAGCCTAAGCATCCATCAGTAGATGAATGGATAAAGAAGATGTGGTATATATAAACAATAGAATATTATTCAGCCATTAAAAAAGAATAAAACCTTATCATTTATGACAACATAGATGGACCTAGAGGGCATTATGCTAACTGAAATAAGTCACACAGAGAAAGACAAATAACATATGATTCCACTTATATGTGGAATCTGTAAAACAAAACAAACAAACAAATAAAACAAAACAGAAACAGACTCATAGATACAGAGAACAAACTGTTCGTTGCCAGAGGGGAAAGAAGTGGGGGGTTGGGCAAAATTGGTGAAGGAGATTAAGAGGTACAACCTTCCAGTAATAAACTAAATAAGTCATGGGGATGTAATATACAGCATAAGGAATATAGTCAATAATACTGTAATAACCTTGTATGGGAACAGATGGTTGCTAGACTTATCATGGTGATCATTTCATAAAGTAAATGTTGAATAACTATTTGTACACCTGAAACTAACATAATATTGTACATCAACTATACTTCAATAAGAAAAGAATTGCAGGCTCATAGACTCCCTTCCCAGTGCCTAGTCTGACCCGTCTGATTTGGATGCACTCTGCATTTCCTTCATAACCTCTCTCACAGGGTCTTATCCTATTTGTCTACGTGTCTGTCTCCCATCCTTGGCTCTAAGCTCCTGGAGGATGGGACACGGTCTTACTTCTGCCTCCAGCAGATTTCCGGGGCTTGTGTATAGTAGGTGTTTCATACATTTTTTTCTTTTGTTGTTTCATTTACTTAGTAATTGAGCAATTAGTTGATTGATCTCTTTTAGTTACTCAGAGACCTTTTATCCTCATTCAAGGCTCTCAAGTGTTTTTTGAATAGATAAAGTTGCTGGACAAATGAGGAATCTCCAAGTAAGTGGAGGTCACTTTGTCAAGTTTCCAAGTGTTCTCCTTTGATCCATCTATAATTGGCAGCCAGGTACTGCAGAACAGCCAGCCTGGTGTTTTCAGTCAATGTAATTATTCTTCACAGGGCTGGTAATAAGCACCATTGCCAATTTCATCTTTAGGGCCTTTCAATTCCCCCTTCTTCAAGCTCTGCATTTCTTTCCAGGCTTTCTTCCTGATTCCCAATGCACATAGGGCCCTTGTCCTCAGCTGGCTTCCCAGAAGTTTGGGGCTCTGCTTCCATCTCTATGACTAACTGGCTGTGTGACCTTGGGCACATCACTTCCCCTCTCTGTGCATCATTTGCCTTCTTTGTCAAATAAGGTAAGAGGGAAAATGACAGTCTACCATTGAATAGAAGCCCAGGAGACAGACAGTGCCTGGTAGAAACTGGCTTAATGTAGAGTGGAGACTCTGGAGCTGTGCTGTCTGCAACCTGTACTCCAATCTCACTTCCCATCTTCAGTTCTGTCAATCATCCAAGGCTCTGTTTTTTTTTTTTTTTGGTGAGGAAAAGACATTACCTCTCTGATAGGGCTGTTGTAAATCAAAAGGGTTAATGGGTATGAAAGATCTCTGGCAACTGTGAAGTTCTACAATCATTAAAATTCCCCTAAAACAAACCATACATATCAATGGGGGTGTTCCATGACTTAAATCACTGTTTCCCAAAGTGCATTTCATGAACCTGGTTCTGTGAAGTATTTACAGGAGTTAAGGGGTGAAGGGGTAGGAAAAGTGAGGTTCTGTGGTCAAATCAATATAAGGAAAAATGGGATGACAAAGTTAAATGAGGGTTCTTTACTGAGGAGGGCCCTGCCTTGACTAGCTACCATGCACTGTGAGTCTAAAAGGGGAACATATTTTTGCAACATTTCTCAATCCCTTCTGGCCACGGACCTCTGCTGCTTGATAGAGCATCACATGAGCATATTTTGTGAAATGCTGCCCTAAACGAAAGGAATAACGTGCTACAGGAATCTTGGACGCTGTTAAGGGATTTAGGGGAGATATCCTGGGCAGGTAAGAGGTGCTTTCTGCATGTTTTCTTTCCAAACTCCATGGGAAATAAGCTGTGGCAGTCATAAATCATAAGCTGTGGAATGCTGGGGGGCGGGGGTTGGGATTATAACTTGGAGTCAGGACCCCTGGGTTGCAACCCTAGCTCTACCACTAACTCCCTGTGTGACCCTGGGCCATTCTCTGAGGCTCAGTTTGCTCATGTGTAAAATGTAGGGCCGGATGGTGGGAGCATCAGGACCACCAGAGACCAGTCAGAGATGCCCGGATCACTGCCACAACGTACTTGCTGAGGGGAAAGAAGAGGAAGAACATATTTGTTGTCATAGGAAAACACAGCAGCACTCAGCTCTCACATAATCGGTTCAGGAGCAGGTCATCTGGAATTCAAGGTTCCCTGGTAACAAGGGCCTAGATGGTAGAAACTGAGGTTAGCATATGAGCAGCCTATTCGAGAAGACTGACGGGGAGATGCCCTCGCCACTAGCTGCCCATTTTCCCTCCTAACACTTCAAGAGTGACTTAGACACCACTTATCCTGGGGCTGGGGTCTCTTCCCGTATTACCTCAGTATTTTCATAGGTCCTCCACACACCACACCTACCACCCAAATGTCCACAGCCTATCTGGAGAGGTCAGTGTCTCATGGCCCCCTAACACTTAGAGCTGCATTAATCCTGGACCCGTGGCCAAAAAGCTGACCCCAATATTCACAGCCATGCTCTCAAAATACCAGATTTATGACATGTGGAAGGCATCTGCAAAGTTTCTCATTTGCATTTCCTGCTCAACTGGTGATAGATTGAAAGCATTAGCTGCAAAGCAAGTAAAACCCAGAGGCTGGAAGGAATTCAAATCCATTTGATTCAACAAGTGCTTTCTGAACATCTTCTAGGCAACTGGTAGCTTCTTTGTGCAGAGCAGAGGGTAAGGAGGGGACTTCCATTTATCAGAGTTATCAAGATCTATTACCTTCCTGACATAGCTATTCTCTTTAATCCTCACTGTGAGGCATTTGGTGACACCATCTGACAGGTAAAGGGGCCCGAGAAGTAAGTAACTTGCCAAATATCACAAATAAATAGGGAATCCAGAATTTGACTCTAATATCTGTCTAATTCTAAAGTCTGAGCTATTTCCACTAAAACCAAGCTGCCTCACCAGTTATGGATGGAATAAGGAACTGTGACCCTCAGAAGGTGATGAGGGTTTGGAGAGATAACACAGGACAGAGAGGGCAGAACGGTGGGAGGTACACAGAGCTGAGAATCAGGAACTCTGTGTGTTTGTCTGCTTTGATCTCTGAGAAACAAATAAAACTACATGCTTATACACCTATATCTGTTTTTTAAGACCAGTTAAAAAATACAAAGATTGACCTATGTTCTACTTCACAGAGCCACAGAATTGCAGAATGTGATTTTACAAGAGGCCACATAGATCATCTTATCTAAGTCCATTGTTTCAGAGATAAAGACGCCTTAAATAAAGTGTCTAGGGTCATATAGTAAGGAGACCACAAAAGTTGGCCTGGAACCTGTGTTCCTGCTTCTTAGTCTACTGCACACCACATTACGCTGCTTCTCAGCTTTTAACTGAGCCCAAGAGAGTGAGTGTCTCATTCACATTTATCCATCGAAGTCCATTCATCCATCCACTGTCCATCCAGCCATCCATACTCTACCCACCCATCCATCTATACAACCTCCATCCATCTACCCTCCATCCAGCATCTATCCATCCAACCACCCATCCTTCCATATACCCATCCACCTACCCTCTATCTATCCACCCTACATCAATCTATCTCCCATCCATCTACGCATCAAGTCATCTTTCCTTCTAGACAACTCTAGTCAAGCACTTACTCTAAGCCAGGTCCCATATCAGATCTCAAAGAACTCCAAGCTTCCTGCCTGTTCCAGTAGCATGTTTTTACTGTAAGAGTGAATCTGGACCAGAGTTCTATTCCACGGTAGCAGGCTATATATCCAGGGGTCACAAATAAAGAACATACCAGGTGAGAGAGGAAGGTTCTCCAGGGCCTGAACTTGCTATCATTTTTCAGCCTAAATGCCTCCATAGGCATTCTGGTGCTTGAATGGGTGGCACATACATGTATCTGAGCCAGGGATTGTGGGAAGGCGATGGTCTGACATTTGGGAGTTGGTCAAGACCTGTAGCTCTAGCCTAGAACTGATCTGAAAAAAATTCCCTCATAAAAACAATATTATAATTTCATTTAAAAATAATGAATATTGGCAAAATTTTTGCCTGATTATCCATTCACCAGTATTTGCTGAGAACCAATGATGCATTTCATATGTTTTTCAGTTAACACTCACAGTATGTTTATAAGGTAGATACTAATGTCTCCTCCCCCTTCACTTTATGGATGCAGAAACTGAGCTCAGAGAGGTATGTACCCTTCCCATAATCACATAGATAGTAAATAGAAGAGCCAAGATTTTAAGCCAGGATTCTTGGACTTCAAAGCTCATACTAAACTAAGCTGTCTCCCAAAACAGTTTGTGCTCAAAAAAAGAAGGAATAACTCCTTGTTATAGGGTTCAGAGAAAGGCTCACAGAATAGAATTCCAACCAGAAAAGAGGCGGGGTTCTGGAGAGGGCCCAAAAGGGCATCCCCAGGAAGAGAAACAGCTTGAGCAAAGGCACAGAAACAAGAAGCATGGGCTGGGTTAAGGAAACACGAGGTGGTGATAGAGCCATGAGCTGGGAGGAAGTAGGTGGGGTCATGTTGTACATGATCTTCACCCTATGAATAATGAGGAGCCAATGAAGGTATCTGAGCAGGAAGGTGATACAATAAAATCCATGCTTTCAAGATACTCAATCTAGTGGTGAAAAGTATGAAAGCTTGAAGGAAGAAGATTCTCTAAGAGGACAATGTTTAAGAGACTCCTCTAGAAAAGAGGGAAAAAATGTAGTTACATGAAAATGTAACTAGGATGGCAATGGCAAGAAAGAGAAAGGAAGAGAAGAATGTAAAGATGCTAAAGTGGTTGAATAAATGGTTGGGTGAGTGGATGAATGGCTGGCTGGCTGGCTGGCTGGCTGGCTGGATGGATGGATGGATGAGTGGTTGGGTGGATAGATGGATGGGTAGATAAAGGGGTGGTTACTTGTGCTTGTGTTAGGATTTCTCTATAGGAATCTATCTCCCTTCCTTTGAGCTTCACCAACAGTGTATGTAATTTTGGGCTTTTCCCCTAGTGAGGCCTCAGTAACAACCATAATTATAGACCTGGCAGCCTCCACTTCTTTCTATCTTCTGGGTAGAAAGGCCAGAACATGGAAACCTCTCCACTCATCCACTCTGCACATCATCTTGACACTCTTCTACCAAACCGTGATTTTGTCATGTCTCCCCCGCCATCGTCAATGGGATTAAAAAATATGTGATTTGTTCTGTCATTCATGACATGTACTAAACACTGTACTAAGTTTTATGATATAAAGCCTGTGAAAAGCCTAAGGTTTGCTATCAGGCTTAATTTGATTTGATCCTGACCAGACCACTTCTTAGATGTGTGACCTTGGACAAGTGACTTAATTGTATTCAAACATACCTATAAAATGGTCATAACACCAATTTATAGGGGTGTTATGGGAATTAAATGAAGTAATACATAAAGTGGCCCGTGCACAGTACATGCTCAATAAATGGAAACTATATCTTTAAATAAGATCTTCTCATCCCTATAATGGAGCTCTTTTTAACACCTTCCTGTTTTCTCAAGCATCATTGGGTGTCCAGGTTCCCTTAAACAGAGACTCCATCTGCAGTGGCATATTTTTTGCATCTGGAAGATTAGGCCGTCTCATACCACCACCATCACTCTTTATCATAAATCCACAAAATTAATATCCTTTTTTCATCATTTAACACTGGGCAGCTCCATCCCGCTAACTTTCCAGTTCTTTCTCTATTGAGGCAAATTCTCATTGTTTGGTTCAGATACCACATGAGGCTTGATAGGAGAATTACACTCTCTAGCTTTCCCAAGCATTCTGCAATGCAATCAAGTGTCACAACTATATCTTTAGCATTGACATCAAAGGGAAGTGTCATATTCAGCAGAGCCGGCAAGAGGCAGTGCTGTGATCAGGTATCTGTGTGTTTGCAAAGGACTGGTATTTGCCGCATTTGTCTCCCTCCATCATCTTGAACAATGTCACAATAGTGAAAAGGATGGGGAAAATCCTTAAAAGCATGGAAAGAGGAAGGTCCCAGGGACCAAGAGAAACTGCTTCTCTTTGTTCATGCTCTTCCCTCTGTCTAGATCTTAACCAACTGCCCAAGCCAATACCATTGCCTCCTCTGTCAGCTCCATTTCTGGTCGAGGTGGCCATGGACACTCCCTTCGCACAGTCAGCTGGTCCATAGCAGGGCAAGGGTCATGCTCTCACCCTCTTCATCTTCCCTACCAGCTCCCGCCACACCTCATTTATCCCCCTGCCACTTGGCTGCCCTCTGTCCCTCAGTCGGACAGGGATGAAACAGGAATACGATGCCAGGAACATTAAGCTGGCATTTCAGAAACAGTTTTCATGGAACAGTGAGCTAAGCATGATTTTTAAAAGGAGGGTTTCCAGATGAACTGTTAATTCCATTTTTAATTCCTTTGAGGTTCCCAGGGGGACGGAGTGATGGTGTTTTTGTTTCTGCGGGAAATGGAGTTTCTTCATCGTTGTTCTAGGGGAGATGGGTACCGCCATTAAAACTGCAGTCTCATTCCCGGCCTTCGTGAGGGCAGAAATTGGAGCTTCTAAATACAAAGGGAGAGAGTTCCTTGGATCTAACCCTTTGTACCCTTTTATTCCCCTGGGTCAGGGAAGGAAAAGAAGAGCAGGTAACCTTAGAGCATCTTTGCTGGACCCCTAACCTGCTATATTTCAGAGAAACTTCCTTTTGCACCTTTTCTCACCTGCCTAATTCCTTCTCAGACTCCCCCCTCTCACCACCGTCCCTGATTGCCCCACTGCACAGAAATTGCTCCCTTCTCACTGCCTTCTCTTTATGCCTCCATCTTAACAACTCTCACGGTCTGATTTTATACTAATCCATCGTCTGTACTTCTCACCAGAAAGTGCCATGAGTTCTTTAAGACAGTGGTTCTCAAAGTGGTCCTTGGAGCTGTAGCATCAGCATCACCTAGAACTTGTGGCAAATGAAAATTGTTGCCATTCTCCCTTCTCCAATAAACCCCAGCCAGACCTACGGAGTCAGAAACTCCGGGGGTGAGCCCAGCAATCTGAGCTTTAACAAAGCTCCCAGGAGATTCTAAAGCGTGCTAAAGTTTGAGGATCACTGCTTTAAGGGTGGCGCCAGGTAGAATACCCATCCCGTCCCCACACACAGTAGGCTCTCAGTAAATGTTTTGTTGAATGGAACTGTTTAATGACACAGCCTCTAACATTCTGCTGATTATAATCTATAATGGAAAAGAAGACACGTGAAGGATTCACTCAAGAACAGGGATGAGCTACATATGTGCAACTGGCCAGCTCTCCACCCCACTAGTGCGTCTTAGACCAACATAAAATGTTTCAAAAGATCATTTCAGATATCAGTGGGTGTTCATTCCAAATCAGTTGATAACTGCTTTGTGTCTGAGACATCCCTGGAATGTTTATTGCCAGGAATTCTTCATTATTAAGGATGGTATTTTGTTGGAGAGTTCTGAAACCTCTGTTTGCACTGAAGCTGTCTCACAGTCTTAGAGGATGGTGCCTACAGCATTTGGGAGCCCTGGCAGAGAAGGGAGGCAATAACGGTGCTTATTATTGTATGGATTCAATATAGAGCAGGTCAAAATCCTCTTCCCTGGAACACAAAAACTACCTAGAATAAGAGCCTGAAATAACACAGCTGTCCTATAAGATATTATTTGCCTCCAGTATCATCATTGTAAAGGATTTCACTTTACTTACCTTTCTCAAGAAAGACTCCCAGCAACGAAACAAAAGATAACAGTCCCAAGACCCAGAGCCTTTCTACCATAGGATTTTCTTACCCCCAACAGTACCATATACCTATATATGTATTTTTTTCACACAACCAGATTTTAGTGACACAAATAGAATGACATCTTGCCAAAGCATTTTTTACTGAGTTTTCTTCCATGTAATTCCTTCCTTCCATTTAGTTGCATTTTATTTCTTTAAGGAGGGTCACTGCATTTTAATCACAAGGTACACTGGCTTGCTAGAGCTACTGATGCAAAAATTCAAAGCTCAGTTCATTTAGATGTGAACTACCAAGTCCAGTGAGAGAAGCAAAGGGTAAAATGAAATTACACAGCCTTTTGGCTGATTTCCCATTTCTGTGTGTATAAAGGCATGGGATGGCCTTTGATGTCCCTGATTCTGGAACAATAATGCCCTAGAAAGAGTTCATATAATATTAATAGCATGTTATTGAAAGAGATAAATATAAAACCCAATTTAAAAAAAAACTGACTTGGCAAGTAAAGATTATCAAAAGTCCTTTCTCTCTTATTTCAAAATAACAATCAATGCCAAAATAATAACACCTGTACAGTGCTTTGCATTTTACAAAACGCTCTTATATCCATTAAGTCAATTAACCATCGTGGTCATTAGTAATAGGTAAGATTTATATAGAGCTTATGACATACCAGGCATTGTGCCAAGCACCTCACATGGATCATGTAACTTCATCTTCACAACAATCTCATATGTGTCCTCATTTTACACAAACAGAAACTGAGGTTAAGTGACTTAGGTCACACAGCTAGTAAGTGGTAAATCTAAGATATAACCCAAGCCCTCTGATTCTACAAGCGTCTGTTAGTATCTACTAGTATTTTATACTAGTATTCTTCTAGTATCTAGATACTCTCCACTAGTATCTAGTATCTATCTAGCAGCATCTTAGAGGAAAGAAATTCCAGCTCAGCTAGGTGAGGTGACGCAGCAGTAAGTAGCAGAGCCTGAATGAGGACCCAAGTGTTCCAGCTCGCGGTTCCGAGACAGCCCCTGCGACCTCTTCACGCAGTGTACGCAAAGAGGCCCAAGCAAGACAAAGGCCCTTGTTGCCATTCCAGCCTTCCTCCTCGGCAGACAGCGCTCCTTGTGTCTAGCTGAACTTTCCTTCTACAATTAACGCAGAAAAAAAAATGAGGAAAGATTGTGAAGAATGAGAAATAAGAGCTACTGAAAAAGAACATAAACAGAAGCAAAGTAATCGTCAGTGAGGGGAAGGGGGCTAGGAGTCGAGCATGAGAATGCAGACGGGAGATGGAGACCTTTTGTACTTGCTCAGTTCAGAAAGGCCACATTGTACTGCAGGACAGAACCAGCCCAAACTAGTTTCACGTGCCAAGGAATGCCATTGCGGACATTCCCTTCACAGTGACTTCTCCTCCTGCAGGAGGATGCAAGAACGACCAGTCTTTTGCATGGCTCCCCTGACTTCCAGACTGTGGCCTTCTGGAGGGCAAGGTCCTGGCCTGAAGCTGCAGCGCCTTGAATAACGCCTAGCACCCTTGAAACTCCCAAAGGGTTTTTTTGATTGGAACTGCAGAGAATCTGGCTACTATTAACAGAGAGACAGGATGCTTCCACTTCTCTGCCTCAGTTAGCCATCTGTAAAATGGGGACAATAATAGTACCTCCTTCACAGGACTGTCCTGAAGATTATATATGACATGTATATAAGGCATACAGCACATCGTCTGGCCCCATGGGGTGTTCCATAACTGACAGTCATTGCTGTTAAAGTTAATATTGGCATCAAATGAAATCAAGTCACTATCCACTAAAATTACTTGGACTATCTAGACCAGTTTCCTCATTTTACAGATGAGGGACTGAGGTCCAGAGAGGGAGAAGGGCTTATCCAAAGTCACTCAGTATTTAACAAGGAGAGGAAATAGAAAACCAAGGCTACCTACTACCTTTCGGTGCAATGTTTGTTTCTGACGACATGTGCTTCACCGACATGAGGAGTGGAGTTCAGAGTCAAAGCCAAATAACTTTCATTGGAAACCTACTATGTGCTAGATATTTTCACACCTATTTTCATTAAATATATCTCATTTAATGCTTCAGCATAAGCCTGCAAGAAGCAGGCACTGTTATTAAGTCTAAGGATTGGAGATACTAATTTAAAAGCTACCTAGTCAACCATAAGTAAGTGTTGGAGCAAAGGATTCCAATCCAGATCTATCGCACTCTGAAGCCCATTGATCTTTCACTAAGAACCACTATAACCTGGAGACAGAGAAGCAAAGTCTAAAGTGCTGAAGAAAACCACTATGACTTTTGCTCCCAATGACAAGCAGCGCTCAACGTTTAGGAAGCCAGGGAAGGTAGCATGGAGTCATCCACTCAACAAAATGGCCTTGCCAGCATGGGTGAGACTCCTGATTCTAGAGCTAAGCTTGTCTGCAGTCTGACCTACCATCTGCAACCCCCCTACCACCATCACTAGTCACACACACCTCAGTCCAGCTGGCAACTGCCTATCACCAGGACTACTGCCCACCTCCTCACTGGTCTCCTTCTCCCATTCTCTTACCCCTGAAGCGTACAGTCAGCCCTCCATACCTGCAGGTTCCACATCTGCAGATTCAACCAACCACGGATCAAAAATATTCAAAAACGTTCCAGAAAGTTCCAAAAAGCAAAACTTGAATTTGCTGCATGCTGGCAACTATTTACATAGCATTTACATTGTATTTACAACTATTTACACAGCAT
This sequence comes from Monodon monoceros, assembly GCF_005190385.1. Classification (NCBI taxonomy): domain Eukaryota; kingdom Metazoa; phylum Chordata; class Mammalia; order Artiodactyla; family Monodontidae; genus Monodon; species Monodon monoceros. Next base: position 132,192,574 of record NW_021703774.1, on the reverse strand, counting down.
TTGAATTGTGTTAGGTATTATAAGTAACCTAGAGATGATTTAAAGTATATGAAAGGCTGTGCGTAGGTTAGATGCAAATACTATGCCATTTTATATAAGGGATTTGAGCATCCACAGATTTTGGTATCTGCAGGGGTCCTTGAGCCAATTCCCTGAGGATACCAAGGAATGACTCTATTCTCTACATGGCAGCCAGAGTGATCATTTCAAAACATACATCAGACGATACTATTTCCCTGCATAACCCTGCCAAGGGCTTCCCGCTCTCTTAGAATCAATTCTGAACTCGTTGTCATGGCCTTCAAGATCCTACATGATTTGGCCTCTACCTGCCTCTCTGGCTTCATCTGCTACCTCTTTCTCCCTTGCACTTGACACATAGACCTCAACCTCCCTTCAGACCTTCAAACGGACCACATGCTCTCCTGTCTCGGGGTGTCAGGAACGCCCCTCCCCACACTTCTTCACTCAGCTACTTCTTGTCATTTAGGTCTCGCCTCAAATGTCCCTTCCACAGGAAACAGTTCTTCCCTGACCATCCTTTAACAGTAGCAGCCCCTCGCCGGCTCTCTCCATCACATCACTGCTTTTATTTTCTTCATGGCACTTCTCATTAACTAAAACTATCTTGTCTGTTTGTCTCTGTCTCTGGTCAGCAGATAGCAAACACCCAGGATCACAAGTTTTATGAATAAACGGACATAAACAAGAGATTCTAACAGGGGTTGCCTCCAAGGAGAAGGAAGAACATAGGTCTTGATTACCATCACATAATTATGGTGAGGGGACCTGAGGACTGCTACGTACGGAGAGAAGGCCGACTTTCTTCCCTCCCCATCTTGCAAATGGGTGGTGATGGGGGGCGAGTGCTAATTTGAAGACTGTTTGGGAGAGACACATAGCAGGAAGGAAGCCATCAACTGTCTACCCTTGGCGATAGTTACCCTGACGGCAGCTGCTATGGATACACTTCCTGAATACTAAACTGGGTTCATACAGGGCTTCGGATCCCACATTTGACAAGAGTCATACTTGGGCCCTGAACCATCGACCTGACACAGCTCAAGCAGTTCCCCAGGGCAAACAGCGCTTGTGGAACCTTAAGTTGACAACAGAGTGTTGAAACCAACAGCTACGTGTCTGCATACAACCTTGCTACAGGATTTGTACCAAAGAGAGTTTTCACAAAGCCTGCTTCTCTGCTCCGCCCCCCCCGCACCTCACCCACACTGTTATTTTTGCAGGCTTTTACTGATAAATATGGGTTTACTCTTAAAATGCCACACTGCAATTTTGAAAGTAAAGTAGCTAATGTAAAGGGTAATAGAAATAGGCACAACTCCTCTTATAGTGGCTCTAAGACAACTGCTCACTGGTGATGCTTTCAGCCACAAAGAAAGGTTAAATACGCTTCAGGGCAAATTTTTATGATTACTCAAAAATAAGGGGAGCGAGCCCATGACTAAGTACCTTCCATTCACTGAAGGCTTTCTATGGACCAGGCATGTTTAAATGCATCATCTCTAAGTCTTACGTGTCTCTGCGAAATAAGTGGTGGTATCCCTATTTTACAGATAAAGGAAGAGAACTTCAGAAGGGCTAATACATTTCCCCGCACTTAATAGCTGGGAAGTTACAGAGCCAAGATTTCAACCCAGCTATGCCTGGCTCCAAGGCCTGTGGATTTTCTACTATGATCCCTGTCTTAGTCCTTTTGGGCTGCTATAACAACATCACAGAGTAGCTTATAAACCACAAATTTATTTCTCACAGTACCGGAGGCTGCATGTCCACGATCAGGGTGCAAGTATGGTTGGGTGAGGGCCCTCTTCAGGACCTCAGACGCTTTACCTGTGGGTGTCCTCACATGGTGGAAGGGGCTAGGGAGCTCTCCAGAGCCTCTCTTATAAGGGCACTTGTCCTATTCATGAGGGTGGAACCATCTAGACTTGAGCAACTCCCCAAAACCCCACCTACTAATATCACCACTTTTAGGGGGTTAGGATTTCAACATATGAACCTGGGGGGAACACAAAAATTCAGACCATAGCACCCCCCAAAACTCCTAAGGGCCCAGATCTTTCATGCAGAGCCTCTATGATCCTACAAAACCCAAAAGCCATGGTGAAAGTAAAGAATGCAGCAGTTAAGGAAGTGTTTCCTTTGTCTGAGCAAAGCACCTTTAGAGCGTTTTTCCATCCCCTATTCACAGCCAAGCTTCTGCCCCCAGAGCAGTACTTGACCAAAAATAACTCCATGACAGGCTAAAATAGAAGAAGGAGCACAGAAAAAATGCGGCAAGTTGCCCAAAGGGGTTTCCTCCTGGACCCAAAACTCCAAGGCAGTGAATTTGCCTTCAGGTAAAATACAAAGATATGTAAAGTTAAGAAAAAGGGGGAACAGGGAGAGATGGGAGGCCTGCTTTGCTGCACCAAACAGGCCTAGGGTAAGTACTACCAGCTCTTGAATAAGAAGACCACAGTTCTGGCTAAGCATTTCTCTCTAAGTCAGCCCAGAAGTATCAATTCTTTTGACAGTTTGTATGTAAGAAAAGGAAATTGCCTCCAAGGCCATCAGAGAAGTGGCTGCCCTGGGTTCCCACCCCTGGCCAGACGGAGGAGCTCATTCCCTCATCTGTACAATCCTTCAGCCAGTGGCTCCTGAATGCCTGCCATGCCAAAAGCATCTGGTAGAGTCTGAGGATAAAGATGAAAACAATCTGCAATTCCTTCCCCAGAGAGTTCACTTTAGCCAGGAAGAGAGACTGGCAAACATACAGTTAAATATAGCTGGATAAATAGTAAAAGGAGGAATATTGGAGGAAGAGTTAAAAAAAAGAAGGAAACGACCAACTCTGTGAGGGGGAAGGGCTTCTTAAGTTGGGTTTTAAATAACAAGTAAGTCTTCAGAGGTATGGGAATCAGGAACAGAGTTGATTCCAGGGCGAGAAATTGACTCAAAGTGTGAAAGGGCTAGGGGAGGGGCGAGGAGGTCAGATCCATCAGGCGAACATAGGGTAAAATCGGTACTTTTCTACCCATTTCCATTGCCAACTGAAAAAAACCACAAAAACCCCACAACCTAAAAGTTAAGAATTATGTTTTATTTGGAGGATAAAACTGAGGACTTTAGCCCAAGACACAGCATCTAGATAACTCTGAGAGGGGGCAAGGTGGGGAGCCAGGATACGTAGGAGTTTTTGCAACAAAGACCAGGGGGTCCGAACCTCAAAAGATCACTCTTAATGAAGGAAAACCAGATATTTCAAGTTAAGGAATTTAGCGCTTTTCTATGTATGGGAAGATGCTAGCGTCCGGGCTCATTGAAATCACTCCTTTGATATGCACCTCAGCTATCTGGGGCCAGTATCCAGTGCATTCTTCTCATTCTGAGTCTCCTCGGGGTGCACCATGTGGGAGTGGAGTGGCTGAAGTGTTTGATGGCTTGATGGTGGGCATTCTGCTCCATCCTGAGTGTCCGGTTGGCTGTAGAGGCTGATGGTGGCAACTTCCTTTGTTTACTGACATGGCAGGCAGCATTCTTAGTCCACCATGTTACCCAGTGATGCGCTTAAGAAGGTACGCATGTGAAGGGAAATTCTCACAAGCCCACAGAGGAACAAACTACACCCCACATTCTGCAAGGTGGATGTTCATTATCCCTGGATCCTGTCCATGTACGTGAGGGCCTGATTCTTGGGCAGGTATTTGCCTAATGAAATGCTCCAGTCCACCACTGCCTCATCAGAGAGAAGAGTAAGAGAAATGTCACAGTGAGTCTGTCTCCCAAACAAAACCACCCATAATGGGAAAAGGAAGTGGAGTCTGAACAGTGATACAGTCAATTGTTACATCAGGTACGAGACTTCCTCTTGGCAGCTCCTGGCTCTTCTAAGCACTACTCATGTACCTCGGGAAATGTAGGGAAATCTTTGCTTCTCAGTCTCCTCATCCGTAAAATGGGGAGAATGATGCTTATGGCACAGGGTTATCATAACAGGGGTATGTGAATGCTTATTGCAGTGTCTGACTTTTCCTTGTTATTCCTGTTAGCTTCCATTCTCTTCTCCTTAATTAAACCACCATTCATGATAATGACCATGAAAGATGACATTGTCAATTTCTCCTATTATTCTTTTTTTTTAAACAGTGTGGAGATTTTTCCTTCTTTTTTTAATATTTATCTATTTATTTATTATTTATTTATTTATTTTGGCTGCACCTGGGTCTTAGTTGCGGCATGCAGGATCTTTTAGTTGCGGCATGCGGACTTCTTAGCTGTGGCATGCGGACTCTCAGTTGCAGCACGCAGACTTCTTAGTTGCAGCGTGCATGCAGGATCTAGTTCCCTGACCAAGGATCGAACCCAGGCCCCCTGCATTGGGAGTGAGGAGTCTTACCCACTGGACCACCAGGGAAGTCCCTCTCCTATTATTCTTAACAAATGATCCACAACATGCGTGCAGCATGTTGCAGTTTTAAAAGCACATTAACATCTGTCGGCTGATTTGGTGATGTCAGTAACCTTCCGAGTTAGACAGGAGGAGTTATGTCAATGACACAGATGAGGAAACAAGTGACTTTCCCAAATTCACAGTTATCACGTGGCAGAGGGTAGCAGGCTTATCCTTTATCTCCAAAGCCCAATTCCTTTAACAGCATGGTATTGCATCTCTGAGTACTCTTCTAGAAAAAACCTAAAACATTAACTTGGCAGCCATTAGCAGCAAAGCCGATCTTACTAAGTGTAATATTAGTAACAATGCCTTATGAATTATGGAAACTTCTCCTACGGCATGGCAAGTATCTTTCCCAAAGCTCGTTGGTTCATCTAGAGATTCAAAAGACAGAGACCAGGTCTTACTTGTGCCTGCACCCCCTGTCATATCGGGCATGCTCAGTACACATTTGCTGGATGAATGGATGGATTTTGTAGGCAGTTAATGATTTACAAACTATTTCTACATCCTTCATCTTATTTGATTTTTCCCAAAGCTCTGAAACATAAAGGAAAGCTGATATCAGTATCTGCATTTAACACAAGATTATATACAGGTCCCTCCCAGGCTGCTGTTGCTTTCTTTCTTCGAAGAATTCAAATGGACTCACACCCCTCCTGGAGCAGAACCCAGTTGAATCCCACACACAGCTGTTGCCCTGCCACACAAGTCTGCTTGAAAGCCAAGACAGACACTGTTTTGTATTATCTCTCATATCTTACAAAATACATCAAATTCTGAAAATCTCTGTGATAATTAGACCAAAAAAACAAAAAAAGCTGAAGCTGAACCATTCAACCTGGGATAATTGTTACATTCCTATTCTTTCCCTTTCTCACCTCCTTTTGGTCTCCATTGTCTATAACATGGAGTATTCATCTTCCTCCACAAAAAGAATCCACTTCCTAGGAATAGAACTGTCAGGACTGCGGGAGCCTTGCTCTCTGTGTTAACCCTTCCTGTTGGGTTTACGGCACACAGCTTTTCCTGAATGGCCTCCACCTTCAGTTTCTCCTCTAGCCCTCTCAGAGCTCTTCCCGAGCGTGGAGCCTTGTGATGCCAGTCCCTTACACCAGGTCCACTGGACTTACCCAACAAATGCTGCACACATTGCTTAACCTGGTTCTCAAGGTATCCAAAATCCATATCCTACTTACCTTTGCAGCCCCATCTCCCAAATTTCATCTCCATATGTTCTGCATTCTACCAGACTAGGAAAGTCAAAGGTTCCCTAAATAACTTCCCTGCATTTCCTCACATCATCCCCACCCCATCACCACTACCAGGGATGAAGGCTCCACTCCTAAGACCTCTCCCCATCCTTCAAGGGCTTTCCCTTGAAACCTCCCCTCATTTCCTTCAGCAATTCACTCAACCAATATTTAGGAAGAAACTCCTTTATGCCCAACAAACCTTATCCTCAAGGAGATTGATATCTACTGAGCAAAACAGGCCCAGCTCAGAGAAACCCAACTCAATAAGGGTGCTATAGCAGTGTCATTGCAAAGCAATGGGTCAGCCACTGGGGAGGATGTGGGAGAGTGCATCCCGACACTCACTGAGATTGCTAGGCAGAAAGTGAGGGCGGGGAAGACACAGCACCAGGCAAAAGTCCTGTGTCATGCAGCCTTTCCTCCTTCCCTCCTTTCCTTTCTTTTATCGTTCCTTCCTTTTTCCCTCCCTCCCTCCATTCCTTCCTTCCACCCTCCCTCCTGCCCTCCCTCCCTCCCTTCCTTTAACAAGTCTGAATGTGTGCTAGGAATAAAGAAACGACTGTTATGTGCTTCCTGCCCTTGGGAGTTTAGAATCTAGTAGGAGAGACAGAGATATACAGACAGGGCTCTACCATAGGGCGAGACACACTGTACCAAGAGCTGGGGGACGAGAGGAGAGTAAGTGGCTCTGCCTAGCAGAGTCCAGGAAAGCTCCAGAAAAGGGTGATATTTGTCAGAGCTCTAAAAGGGAGAAGAAATTTACCAAGGAGAGAAGGAAAGAAGGGACGGGAAATGAAGGGAGGGGGAGGGGAAGGAGAGGGAAGGGAAGAGAAAAGAAAGGAAGGGAAGGGAGAAAGAACATTGTATCAGTCAGTCCAGTCTGAGAAAACAACTATCTCAACTACTTTAGCACAGAGACTGTAATAAAAAAAAAAGTGTTAAGTAGTTGCAAAATTCTTAACTAAGTAACGGAGAGATTAACAGGAACTCTAAGGCATCATGAAGGTAGTTCTAAACAACTTAGAAATTCAGAGGGAGAAGCCCATTGGTGCATGGTGGCATGAAACTCAGTCTCCAAGGAGGGCCGGTGTCTCTGAGCTCAGAGGAGGGGCCGCATGGGCTGGCCCAGATCTCTGAGGACTGGCACCGACCAGCTGGTGCCAGTGTCTCCTGAGTTATGACAAAGCTGGGTCTGCAAGTGTTGGGAAAAGTGCAGCCTGGATTCAGCTGTTGCTACAGGAAGGAACTGCAGCTGCCGAGGTGAAGAAATATCTAGCTACTAGGTCAGTGGTTCTAAACCAGGGGCAATTTTGTGCTCTAGGGGACATTTGGCAATATCCAAAGACACTTTTTTAAAAAAAATAAATTTATTTATTTATTTTTGGCTGTGTTGGGTCTTCGTTTCTGTGCGAGGGCTTTCTCCAGTTACGGCGAGCGGGGGCCACTCTTCATCGCGGTGCGCAGGCCTCTCTCTCACTGTCACGGCCTCTCCCGTTGCGGAGCACAGGCTCCAGACGCGCAGGCTCAGTAGTTGTGGCTCACGGGCCTAGTTGCTCCGCGGCATGTGGGATCTTCCCAGACCAGGGCTCGAACCCATGTCCCCTGCATTGGCAGGCAGATTCCCAACCACTGCGCCACCAGGGAAGCCCAAAGACACTCTTAATTGTCACAGTTGGGGAGCTGCTATTGGAATTTAGTAGGTAGAGGACAGGAATGCTGCTGAACCTCCTACAATGCACAAGAAGCCCCCTCTCCCCAGCAAAGAATTACCAAGTCCAAAATGTCAATAGTGTCAAAGCAGAGAAACCTGTTCTAGGTTAACACTGAGAGGGACAGGAAGCAAACAAGAAGGTGCAAGTCCCAACTCCCCCCATTCAGCTGTGGTGTCTCCCTTTAGCATCCCCTCTTGACAGAGCCTAAAAGGGAGCCAGTGGGCAAAGCAGAAATTTGTCCCAGCCCAGAGTCACAAAGCTGAGTACTGAAGGTTGGGTTTGTAGCTCAGTGCCAGTAAGTTAATAACAGGTACAAACATTTCAAGCCAGGTTCTCAAAACAAGCGAAGCCATGACAGCAGATCTAGGCGTGGCATTTGAGGGCTAGAGTCAGCAGCCACGAGCGCTACAGCAATGCCAAGTACATTGTAGGTGCTCAGACTGGAATTCAGCAAGCATTTATTCAGTGAATGACTTCAAGGTGAAAGATTCCTAAGCGGTACTTCCTCCAAACCAATACTCCTGGTGGCTTTTCGAAATTTTTCAACTTGAGAATGAACCCAATGTCTCATGATAGTGAATATTTTTCTGTCCCTGAATTTGGCATTTTGCTTTCTGTTTGCCTGTTATTTTATGATGAATAGAGTACGTCCTGACATTTAGATCGCAGGATCTGTCAAAAGTGCTAGGATCCTTTTTGTTTCATCACTACTTTTTATACAAATGAGATCATGTGACTTTTACTCGTCAATAGTATCTTGGAGATTTTTGCATAATATTAATAAAGATTTACTTAGTGCTAGTTATCCCTTACAATATATTTTACCACTCTTATCTCACTTTATCTGGCACCTTCTTTCCCATCTTTTTTTTTTTTTAATTTATTTATTTTAGGCTGCGTTGGGTCTTCGTTGCTGTGTGCTGCCTTTCTCTAGTTGCGGGGAATGGGGGCAACTATTCCTTGCGATATGCATGCTTCTCATTGCGGTGGCTTCTCTTGTTGCAGAGCATGGGCTCTAGGCTTCAGTAGTTGTGGCACGAGGGCTCAGTAGTTGTGGCTTGCGGGCTCTAGAGCACAGGCTCAGTAGTTGTAGCACATGGGCTTAGTTGTTCCGTGGTATGTGGGATCTTCCCGGACCAGGGATTGAACCCGTGTCCCCTGAACTGGCAGGCGGATTCTTAACCACTGAGCCACCAGAGAGTCCCTCTTCCCCATCTTTGGATGAGAAAACTAAGGCTCAAATGCAGTAAAGTGAAGTAGCACCTTCAGTGGAAGAGTGAAATTAGAACCTGCACAGGTGACAGGAAAGAGGCTTGAATGTTTCTTTGAGATGGTTATATTGCTGTGTCCCCTACCCCTTCCCAATCTGGGCATGTTTCAAGTACAGCTAGGTTCTTACTGTATGCTAAACCCTTTACTTTTTCGCCCATGCATTCTACCCCCACTCACTTGCAGAACCAATGGAAACATTCAGGATGTTAGTTTTCCACCAAAGAGAAACATAATCTAGTGAGAAAGACAGAAAAGTTAACAGATGAGCTCAGAGAGCATGGTGTCATGAAGACAGGGCAGAGAACCAGTCCTGAGAAGTCAAGGAAGCCCTATGTATAAGGTGAGACCTGCAGGAGAGGGAAGAGATAGATGGAGAGGGCAGGCTGGAAAGGAAAGGAACAGTGTGTGCGAAGTACAGAGGAGAGAAAGAACATGATACATTAAGGATCTGCAAGTTGACTGTGGAAGGAGTTTAGACTGAGAACAAAACAATGTTGCAAGAGGAAACTGAAGCAATAAGTAGGAACCAGCACAACACAGGATTTGTAATATGTGAAGAAGTTGGGACTTTATAATGGTACTAGCTAATGATGTGAGCACAGCCATGTGTCTTTTTTTTTTGTTTGCGGTACGCGGGCCCCTCACTGCTGTGGCCTCTCCCGTTGCGGAGCACAGGCTCCGGACGCGCAGGCTCAGCGGCCATGGCTCACGGGCCCAGCCGCTCCGCGGCACGTGGGATCTTCCCGGACTGCGGCACGGACCCGTGTCCCCTGCATCGGCAGGCGGACTCTCAACCGCTGCGCCACCAGGGAAGCCCCTCATGTGTCTTCTTTGAGTTTCGGTCTCCACCGTGTAAAATGGTAGTAACAGCATCTGCTTTGCCTACCAAACGAGATCTGAGTCGTTCAAATAAAATATACACAGACGCATAGACACACACACAGACTTACGTGGAGATTGGCTTAGGAAACTGTCATACATTATCACTACAGCATCCCAAGTCAGTTTTAGAAAATAGAAGCAGCAGCCTTCTCTTTCCTTCCATTTCCCTCAACCCCTGTGGAGGAAAAAGTCCACTTTGGAAACGAAATATTCTCCCTAGTCCTTTGGCAAAGCTTTCTCAAGCAATAATCCATAAAGCAATCTTCATTGAAATTGTATTTCAGCCCCCCTCTGCTAAAAATATAAATATGTGTGACTTTAGCCTCAGAATGGCCTTTGTGCCTTCCTGCCCCTGGTGTGTACCTTCCTAAGTGGCTGTCCTCGCTGTGCGCGCCAGTCTGTGTGATAACATTATAATTTTGTGTACATTGTGCTCTCAGAGGCCATGCTGAGGCCAGCATGAGGAAACGGCAACTGACAGCAGGCCCGGTCTTCTTTGTGAATATCTGTGGCTTCCTCCTCTCTGGGTTTACTGGGTTCGAGCCGCCGGATTTAGGTGGCTGGCCCCGAGGCATGGGTGCAGGCACCATCATGCCTCTCATTTGAGTGCTTTGTAAAAGAAAAAAAAAAAAGGAGGCAGCTGCAATTGAAGGGTGCATAGGCACAAAGAATGGCTTGGGTAGGAAGGCAGGCAACAGACCCAGAACTGAGTTGTCTGGACCCCATGAACTCTGAGTCACCAGAATCCAAAACCAAATCTGGCAGGGCCTTAAAAATCACCAGGGTTAATGGTTTGCATCATCTTTCTACCTACTGCATTACAACAGCTCCTCACCCAAATACCTTTTATACTGCTAATTAACAACTCTGCAGACATTTGAGAAATATTTATTAAATGCCTCTTCTGAGCTAACACTTGTGGGCACTGGGAATGCAGTGATGAACAAGGAACAATTTATCGTGCGTGGAACTTATGATGGGTAAGGAATCGATTGTGTGATCAGTGCAAAACGCTGAGCTTTCTTGATGAAGACAAGTTCCTAAAGGGCAACGGCCCACAAGGGGTTAAATGAAAAGCCATATTCTGCCTGCCCTAGTGACTAGCTCTAATGCTAGTATTCAAAAAGGTTCCACCGCCATCTCTTTTTGCCTTTACTTATTCTCTTCATTTGCATGGAGAAAGGAAAGCCAAAGCCTCTTACCCATTACCCCATGCACTGAGCCACAGACCCAGACAGAGCTCAGATTTTCTATTTAATTCTCCAGACTGCAAGGGGCCATTTACCTATTGTCTCTGTCTTAGCCAAACGTAATGGATTAGTTCAGAGCCCAGGGGGAAAAGGCAATGAATGCTGTGCTCAGAAGGAAATCTATACAGAGTGGAGATATGAATTCAGAGGATGAATTCATAAAAGAGAAAAGTCTAATGAGTTTACAGGCAACCCCTGTGAGTCCAGGGGTCGGGCCTGTGCTGTCCAGAGCCACGACTCTCAGTCCACATGTTGGATGGTCCCCTGTGCTCCACCAAAGGCTACCGCTAAGCTCACCCTAGACCAGGGCTATCCATCACCAGGGGATAAGGTGAGGCTTAAGGGTGGGAGGACAGGTATTTCGGCTACATCAGGCGGAGAGAAACATCTACTTCAGCTGCGTTTCCTTAGAAACCCCACCAGCTGAGAATGGGAAAGTACCCACACAGTCAAACAGGGTGACTCCTGACTCTTTCATCAAAGATCACATCCCAGAAGGAGGAGGAAGACATCCTTAGGCAGCTTAAGCCTTCAGGCAAGGTCAGAGAAAGCAGTCTCCTGCAAAGGCCCAAGGAAGAAGCGGGTCTGGCTCCCGAAAGGATGCAGCCACAGGCAGGGAAGCAAGTCAAATATACACATGCAAGTGTGAGAAGCCCGGATGATTAAGCAAGGGGGGAGAAAATATCCTGATGGGATATTCCGATGAAGGGTGAGTTCCCACAGAGACCCCTTTGTGAATAGCCAGGAAATAATCACATGACCTTCACCTCAAACCGGGAACAAATCTGGTTGAATCTAATTCTGAAAGCAGCTCAAGCTCTTGCCCTTGCTAGCGAGCTCCAGCTCTGGAACCAGAACTGATTCTCCACCATGTAATAGCTCTGTGACTCGAGGCAAGTTCCTTGACTTCTCTGAGACTTATCTGTGAAAGGAAGAAAACAGTCCCTTCCTCAGGGTAGTGTGAAGAATTAAGGGAGATAATACGTGTAAAACACTTAAGACAGTGTCTGGCTCACTCTAAGAATTCCTTCAAGTCAACAGATAAGGGAGTACAAAGTATTGGGTGTAAGATAGGCTCAAGGATGTATTGTACAACATAGGGAATAGAGCCAATATTCTGTAATATCTGTAAATGGAAAGTAACCTTTCAAAATTGTATAAAAAATTAAAAATAATTTTTAAAAGTTAAAAAAAAAGAAAGAATGAACAAAAGAAAGAATACATGCACAACATGGAATGAATCCCATAGACATCACGTTGACTGAAAGAAGCCAGAAACAAAGAGAACATACTGTATAATTCCATGTATATGAGGTTCAAAAAGAGGCACAACTAACTGATGCTCAGAATAGCACGTCGGGGGGGGGGTGCTGGCTGGGAAAGGGCATGAGTGAAACTGCTGGGATTCTGGAAGTGTCCTGTCTATTGATATGATGGTTAAATGAGTCTATACATATATAAAAACTCTCCATGCTGTATACTTAATTTTTTTTCTTTTAAGTCCTATTCATTCACCATACCAGTTACAATGCATTGTAAGCACTATATTGTTTATATGTCACCCTTCAATTTTTTTTCTCTTTTTTTAAAGAAAATGTGAAGAAGCCCGTAGAGTGCTTAGTATGATGTCTGGTCCAGAGGAAGTTTTCAATAAGTGTTACTATCACCTGAAAAAAGTCCAAAGGTAGCATCATCATTACTATTACCACCATCATCGGTAGCAGCAACATGACAGAGCCATGTCATCAGTCTTCTCCTGGGTCATCACCACGTGTGACAGCAACTGCAGGGAATGAGGAAGTTGGGTGGAATTTAGATATGTGTTGGCCGATGCCTTCTGTAATGTATTGGATCTAGAGGTTGATTATTAAAACCCTGATTCTGTCAAATAGGACTCAGGAGAACTCATCCTGGGAACTGGGCAAGAAAGGCACTCCTATCCCTAATGCTCAGCTGAGGAACTCAGGGTGGTAAAGACTTGGGTGCTAAGGTCATTTGTCCATGAATACAGCTGGTGAAGCAGAGTCAAGGACAGAAGGAAAGTCTTCACTCTCCAAGGTATATCAATCTGTTTGGAGAACTTCTTTCAAGGTATTTAGAGACAAATTCCCCAGTCCTGAAGGGAGAAATAAAAACAGGTTCTGTTTTTGTTTTAAAGTTCTTCTACAGAGAAAGAGACCTTCCAAATATTAATGAAGAAAACTAAGCTTAACTGCCACCTGCATGCTCCATGACATACAGGTAGAAACGAGGGTCTATGGTCTGAGGTAGAGTCAGTGTCCCTGTTCCCACCACCCCAGGCAGGTGCAACAGCAGGAAGGGTCCTAGGAGTGGGAGGGGTGGTGTCTGTGATCTCTGAAAAATTTTAGAAGGTAAAGTATTTGGTTCTATTAGCAAGGTAGCTGCCTTGCTCAGTCTGCTCTGGATAAGACAATAAACATTCTGGGGCCTCCTATCATGTACCCAGCACCATTAAAGGAGCTCAAAATACAGCAGTACCTGAAACAGAGTCAGACCCTGCCTTCATTGGGCTGATGTTCTAATGGGAGAGACAAATAATATACAAGTAATGAAATAAAGAAATAATCCAATGGAGGAGTACACTTAAGTGGAATAACTAAAAATGGAGCAGAGTAAGAGTGGAGAGTGATGGTGAGAGCTATGTACATAGGACATTTACAGAAAGCCTCTCCAAAAAGTTGATATTCAAACAGAAACCTTTTATGGAGCTAACCTGGGCTGAGTTACAGTTCATACGGGGAGCAACCAGTTATACATGTATTGGGCCTCACAAAACAAGATGCCCTCAAATGCTCTCTAACTACATCACTGAAAACCAGTCATGCTCTACCACCCAAGCAGAGCATTTGCACCTAAATCCAAATCACTGGGCTCTACAAAAGTTGTATCACTTTGTTATGACATAGGTCCTACAGACTTCAAATATTTTAGGGCATGGTTACCAGACTAAAGGAAGAATGCCCCTCTACAAAAGAGTATATGCTTGGCATGCCCAGGTGCCTAGAATCCCACCAACACCAGCCCAGTGCTTTTTCCGTTATTATGTCACTAACATATGCTGGGAGACTGGGAGACAAATAAACAAGACAGCTCCTGCCTTTGAAAAAAGACGTAATTGAATAGATGGACCAGTCCATGCACAACTAACAACAGTACAACATAGGAAGTGCTATAACTATAGTGTATTGACAGTAATGAGCCAATATAGGGTATATCTACAGTCTTAAGTCAAGTGATGTAAATACATAAGGGCCATCCATTGCCCAACTACAAAAGAGGTTAGAATGTAGGCAGGAAGTTGAGATGCAAGCTAGAAATAAGTTTTACCACCAAAAGCATTACCATAGTGCTCAATGAATCTCACTTAAAGAATGAAGTCATCTCCCTTTTTCACCTACTTAAGAAACAGGTACTGAATGCCAACCGTGTGCTAGGCACTTAATGCACACCGTGATAAACAGACCAAGGTCCCTGCCTTAGGGAGCTCAAATCCAGTAGAAGGGAAATGCTTGTAAACAGACATTTACAATGTATAGTCATGAATGTACACGGAGAGAAGCCTGGGAACAGGGATAAGGGGACTTTTTTAATGGGATTTAGGAATGCTTTGCAGAAGAGAAGACAGGGTCTGGACCTTGCATTTTAGGCAACAGGAAGAACATTATTCAAAATCACAGAAGCTTAGAACAGCAAGATGCTTTAGAAAACTCTGGTGTAGCTAGAGTACAGAGTAAGTAATGAAGAGAGTTCCAGAAGAGAGGAAATAATAAAAGCTAACACTTACTGCATACTTACTGAGTGCCAGATACTGTTCTCAGTGATTATATATGTATGTAAATTCACTTCATCATCTCAGTAATTTTATAAGTATTATCATCCTGTTTCACAGAAGAGAAAACTGAGATGGTTAAGTACCTTGCTCAAGGCCATTCAGCTAGTAAGTAGTAAAACTCAGATATAAACTCTAGAATTAGTACCTTAGTCACTGAATGGTCACTGAGAATGTAGAGGCCAGGTTTAAGACTGCTGACTTCATTATTTGGCCATACGGATCTCCTCAAGGCTCTTAAGCTGGGGCATGACATAGTCAGACTTACTTTTTAGAAAGACTGGGCTGGCTACAATACATAGAATGGGATTCGAGGTGTACAGAATCAAAAACATGATGACCAGTTAGGAGGCCTTTCAGTGGTGCAGGGGATTGGGGCTGAGGGTCTGATCGTAGGAGGGATCAGTGGATACAGGGCAGCTGGGGCAGGCTATTTAAGGGGAAGAGGTAACGGCACTTGGTGACAGACAGGATGCAGGACATAAGAGACAAGGAGGCATAAAGGATGATCCTTCAAAGTGCAGATTCAGCCTTGACAGGAAGATTCTGCCCTTCAAGTAATGAGAAAAGAGGGTAGTCTTACCATGGCAAAGAACAGAGTTTTAGGAGATTGACGACATTCTTGTCAAGTCTCTGAGCCCAGGTGTGTGAATTCAGAAGGCTGATCCAGATTACAACCATCCTTAAGCAGGCTGTCAACCCCACAAAGACGCTGCTTTCTTTCTTCATTCTTCTTTTTTCTCTCTTTCTCTCTTTCTTTCTTCCTCTCTCTCTTTCTCCCCTCCCTCCCTCCCTCCCTTCCTTCCTCTTTCTTTCTTTCTTAGTGCAACCATATTGGGTTTCTTTATTGTAAAATAACAAACGCACGTGCAGAAAATTCAAACAATATGAAAAATCCAAAAAAATAAAATAAAAGCTGCCTGAAGTCTCACCACCGTTAACACCTTGGTGAAGGGCTTTCCAGGCATTCATGATGCACAGCACATACATGGACACACGTTCACATACCCACACACATGGCAACTCTTCTTTTTTACTTTGGAGACCAGCTTTTTTCACTTATACTCTCATGGAAATATTTAAAGTCAATGAATCTAGAGCGAAGTCATCTTTTTCAGTGCCGAGGCGGTATTCTATTGCCTGTATGTACCATAGTCTATTATGAATTCCAACAACAGCCGAATGAGGAGATGGGCAAATCCTCTCCCTTCAAAACGTCTATAAAGCTGGACAAAACTAACAAAATCAACCATTTTAAGCACTCTGGAAATTGACCGAAAGCATAGAACAATCTGAGAAACATTGATGCTTGAAAATCTGCTGAACATTGGGTCACAAGAGTAAGAATCTGTTGCATTCTTGCCGGGAGCTGCCTCCATTCCCATCACCCATCAGCCTCTGCTGATGTAAAGTTCTAAGAGGGCAGGACAAACGTCAAAGGCAAGTAGCTTCCCTGCCAGGGAGAAAGGGGCTCCTTGGATTTGAGGGGTGGGAGACAGCCACTCTCAGGGGTGTTTTCAGTGGAAGTGATGACCCTTGAGGTGGTCAGTGGGGACAGTCAAGGCATCACTAGTCTGAGATTGCAGCCATGGGAGAGATAAGCATGTTCCTGGCTGAGGCTGCTCACATGTCCACACACTCCTGGCTGATCTCGAGGCTGAGCACATATACACAAGTCACAGCAGGAAGCACAGCAGAAAGCCAAAGCCAGGGCACCCCAACTTTGAATGTGCTCTTCTTCCCACACACAGTTCCAAGGCAGCCTTCCTGGCTTGAAGTGTTCGAACACAACCTTTGTCTGATCGTTGACTGGGCAAACACAGGGCAACTCTTAGGCTGAAAACAAACAAAAAACCTGAACATAGACCTCAACACTGTACACTGAGAGAGGAGGGAGGCAGAGCTCACAGGCTGAGCTCATGTAGGTTACTAAACAAAGAAGCAAACAAAGAGACAAAAACAAATAAGAGCGATAGTAACAATTCAGAATTCAGAGTTACTAAAATATATTAACTAAAATGTCCAGGTTTCAACCATGAAATTATGAGACAAGCGAAGCAGCAGCAAAGTAGAACGCAGACTGGGGGGAGGGGTGTGGGAAGCAGTCAATAGAAACTGTCTTTGAGTGTCCCAGATGTTGGATTATGCAGAACAATACTTCAAAGCAGCAATTATAAACGGTCCAAGAGCTAATGAATTTCAAAACTTTGCAACACATCTCTAAGCAACAGTGGGTAGAAATAACTAATTATTTCCACTTAATTTCTTCTCTGTTTTGCAAAGTTGACTTGGAAGGGATTGAAATTGGTGGTGAATGTGTGTAAGCAGCACAGGAAAGAGAGAAAGGGTAGAAAAACTATTTGAAAAAATACTGGTCCAAATTTTCCCATAGTGGTAGAAATCTACAAACTTTAATTGTTGGAAGCTTAACCTACAAGCTTCAAGAAGCTCAATGAACCACAAAGTAAGATAAATACAAAGAGATCTACACCTACACATATCATAGTCAAATTGCTGAATGGCAAAAACAAAGAAAAATCTAAGTAGTAAGAGAAATCAATAGTGAGTCCCCTGCATGCTAGACATGTATTATATGTCCAATATTTTGTTGTCATAAGCAGTGCTGGAATGAACATTTGTCTGATTATCTCCCAAGGATAAATTCCTTGAGGTGGAATTGTTGAGCCAAAGGATATCCTCATTAAGTAATCTCGCTTGCCCTCTGACCCCAGTTAGCCCTCTTATGGGATACTTACTATTCTCTCTAATTTTAAGTTTCAGATGCATGCTGTTCCCTCTTCTTGGAACTCTCCACCACATCCATTCTTCCATAGCTAATTACTTCTAGTAATTCAAGTCTCAGCTTAAATATTTTCCTGGAGAGACCTTCTATGATCATTCAACCAAAAGCAGAGCCCACCCCCCCACTCCCATTTCCCTCTCTCACAGAACCCCAATTATTTCCTTTATAGCATTTGCCACATTTTAAAATTGAAGTCAATTCTGTGACTCCCTGTTTAATGTCTCTCTACACCTATTAAGTCAGGGACATTGCTTTCCTGTTCACTACTGTATATTAATACTTAATACAATGCCAGGCACATAATGGAGACAGTAAATGTTCACTGAATGAATTTGCTTTGCTAAGGCAAACACATGTTAGAATTTTTAAAAATAAAAATCTCTGCTGTAGCCAGCCTGGCCCCAACCCCACGATCAAAGTCTCCATCTTTGGTTTTATTGGCCTACTTCCTGCCCTTCCTTCTTTGACATGTAGCCCCTGTCTCATCTCTCCTAGTTCTCTGCCAATAATTTGACCTGGTACCTGGGTTTTGATAACCTGCTTTGGACCCAGCATATCCTGCTAGATATACTGGCATGCCCCTCCAAAAGAGGATTCGCCCTCCAGCAACATATACTGAGCCTCTGCTTAGCAGTGATCTGGATTTTCACTGCACCATGTCTTCAGGTCAACTCACAAGGCCCAAGATTGCAAACTACTTTAGTTGAATCATCGGGACTGAAGGGTTGTGTTCCTCATTGGTCCATAGGAGACGCCATCCTTCCTGCAGTGCAGAAATCAGTACATGCTTAGAAGATTTAAGAGAGAAGATTATGCATTACCACAATTGGCATAAAGGGCTGCGGCACATTGCTTGTTAGAGCACAACAGCACACATGTGCCAGAGTGGACTTATGAACGGACATCAGCATATTTGTGCGTTCATTGTTGATATCTACAAATGGAACAGCCCTCTAAGAGCTGAGGGCTTCATTTCTGTCATTTGGGGGGTTTGTTTGTTTTTGCTTTTTACTGAAGTACAGTTGATGAACAATATTATATAAGTGACAGGTGTACAAGACAGTGATTCACAATTTTAAAGGTTACACTCTATTTGTAGTTATTATAAAATATTGGCTCTATTCCCTGTGTTGTATAATATATCCCTGTAGCTTACATTATACATAATATATAGTTTGTACCGCTTACTCCCCTACCCCTATATTGCCCCTACCCCCTTCCCTCTCTCCACTGGTAACCACTAGCTTGTTCGCTATGTGTGTGAGTCTGCTTCTTTTTTGTTATGTTCACTAGTTTGTTGTATGTTTTAGATTCCACATACAAGTGGTATCATACAGCATTTGCCTTTCACCGTCTGACTTATTTCACTTAGCATAATAACCTTCATATTGCTGCAAATGGCAAAATTTCATTCTATTTTTATGGCTGAGTAACGTTCCATTGCGTATGATATATGTATATATATATGTATATATATATATATATCACATCTTCTTTATCCATTCATCTGTTGATGGACACTTAGGTCACTTCCATATCTTGGCAACTGTAAATAATGCTGCTATGAACACTGGGATGCGTGTATCTTTTCGAATTAGTGTTTTTGTTTTGTTTTTTTTAGGTTATACCCAGGAGTGGAATTGCTGGGTCATGTGGTAGTTCTAATTTTAGTTTTTTTTTTTTTTTTGAGACCCTCCATACTATTTTCCATTCTGTTGTTTGTGTTATAAAGTGAAAATGGGACTCTCTGAAGAGGTATGTTATGCATCACAAGGAGAACAATATCACTCTCACTGTTGATGAAGGTGTTAAGAAATTCACACTTGTTCCTCCTGAACAGTGACCATGATGACGATGACGATGACGATGATGATCTGGGCGCTCAGTTTCAAACTGGGTGAGTTTCTGAAAAGCGCTTCCTATGACCCCAGTAGCCACTCAGCTGTTGACTTAACAGAGCTCAGTTAAAAAAATTAAGAGCTCCTTTTCTAAACTCCAAATCTCATATCCAAGTTTAAAGCTTTACAACATATATCCAAGCAACAGTAGAGGTGATCAGTTTAATTATTTCCACTTAAGTTTTCCTCCATTTTGTATAGTCGGCTTGGAAGATATTGAAATCAGCAGTTAATATGTGTCAGTAAAAAAATATATCACACTAGCTGATAGTATGTCCTCACAAACACCTCCCTAATCTGAGGTAGAGGTAAGCACATCCATTCAGAACAGGCATTTAGTACAAAGGCCTTTCGAATCAGCCCTGATGTTTTCAAAGGCCTTCTGAGCTTTATAGTTTATAATAGCCTCCTTTTTATTTTTTGAATCATTATTAAAATGCAGCATGACGGGAAGACTGAAGTGATTCTCATGGACACATTATAATTGACATTGTGAAATTCTACCAGTGACATCACCTGTTAGGGACAACAAGGGTGTGGCTTCAGCCTTGAGCCTGGATGCTACTCCTGACCCTCTGATATCATAGGAAAAGAAAAAGGAAGGAGCCTCAATAATAATCTAGCTCACCCTTTACTAAATGCAGCAATCCCCTCCACTACATCCTCACTGGCTCCTTCAGCTTCTCCTTGAACACCTGTGATGGATGCAGGAAGATTACCTCAGAATAGAGGTTAGATCTGGGGTCATGTCCAGTTGATAGATGTATTTTTTTAGTTAATATTTTTTCATTGTTAGTAATATTAAAAAATTAAGAGATTCTGCACAGAAACCTGGTTGCCTGACTTCTTTTAAGGAATTATAATTCTGGACTCTCTGGGCCCCATTCCCACATGAAAATAACACAGTGGGGCTGAGGAACAGATGCTCCCTTTGAAAGGAACACAGACCCTCTAGTTTACCACAGTCCCTACCACTCCCTAATGTCAACTGGACTACATTAATCACCACACTCACACTGTTGTTTTTCTTATGGTGAAGAAAAACATGTTTCCCCTGACCTCTCTGGCAGATGAAAGACAGTTTGAAAGAGCTCTGATTTCTTACATCAAGATCACTCTCTTCAGCGAGACCCCAAACTCTGTTGAGGAAACCTGAAGGGCCCCCTTCCCATCAACCACCTCTCTCAACCAGTTTGCCATGCAATTCCTGCAAATCTCTCCAATTCTCCGTGCATCAGTTTATCAGTCTGCAGAAAGGGGCCCTCTTCTTGATCCTCGCTGCCTCCACCTGACAAGAAGCCTACAGAAGCCATTTGATAACATTTGTAAGAGGGCAATGAGCTTCCCGGAGGCAAGTACGTAAGGACACATGTCAACAAATGAGCTTCCCGGAGGCAAGTACGTAAGGACACATGTCAACATGCTGAGTGTTATTAGAGTTGCCTATCTACCTCTAAGTGACACTCATAGAAGTAGTGCACACCCCACGGTCAGCTAATGCTAAGCAGTATTTCAAGCCCAGACTCTACTACAGACCTATAAACTGACTAAATCCTGCAGAGAAAATCCCAGTGTTGTGGGGAAGAGGAGTAGAGCAAGAGGTACTCTGTTATAATCACTGGTGCTAAAGACAGGGAATGAGCAGACAAGAGGTGATAAATCTGGAAAACAATGTCGTTATCATTCATTGAGGGCTTACTAAATGCTACATACCTTATATGCATGATCTAATTTAATTCTTAAAAAAAATCTCTATAGCTATTATTATTTTCAGTTTACAAATTGGGAGCCTGAGCCCCAGAGAGGTTAAGTAATGTTTCCAAAGACACACAGCTAGTAAATAAGTGAAAAGGCCATGTTCAATTTAAGGGCCTGAATTCCTCACTGCAATGCAATTTTGCTTCTCTATACATAAGGGGTAAGTGAAGAAGTTGCATTTATTAAGTAAATATTATGTGCCAGGCTAGGTGGTTTTGTGTTTTTGCTTTTTTTTGTGTTTTTTTTTTTTTGTTTTTGCTAGGTGGTTTTTGCTTTTTTCAAAAAAAAAAAAAAAAGCTCTGAGGTATAATTTAGATACTATAAAATTCGCAGGTTTTAAGTGTACAGTTCCAAGATTTTTAGTATATTTCCGAAATGCCACAATCTAGTTTTAGAACATTCCCATCACCCTGAAATGTTGCCTTGTGTCTGTATGTAGTCAATCCCTGTTCCTACACTCTGCTCCAGGCAACAACTAATCTACTTTCTTCCTCCATAGATTTTCTTTCCTGTGGTTCTTATAAATAGAATTATATAATATGTGATCTTTTACATCGGGCTATTTTACTGAGCATATTTTTGAGGTTCATCCATGTTTTACCATCTCATTGCTTTTTACTCCGTCATATGGATATACGCTATTTTGTATGTCCTTCTACCAGTTCATGAACATTTGAACTGATTTTTTTTTTTTTTTGGTTTTATAAATAATGCTGCTGTGAGAATTACCAAATAAGTCTTTTGGGTACATGTGTTTTCATATGAGTGAAATTCCACCAATGAGTGGAATTCTGGGTTGCATGGTAATTTCCTGTTTAACATGTTAGGAAACTGTCAAGTTGTTTTCCAAAGTGGCTGCACCATTTTACATTTCCCCTGGCAATATACGAAACGATATTTACTCCAGTTTTTCCACATCCTCACTAACACTTGTTATTATTTGACTTTCTGATTATAGCCATTCTGTTCCAGGTGGGGTAGTATCTCACTGTGGTTTTAACTTGCATTTTCCTAATGACTAATGATGTTGAAAATTTTTTCATGGACTTATTAACCATCTACATATTTTCTTTGATGAAGTATCTGTTCAAAACTTTGGCCCATTTTTGAAGTTGTTTGTCTTGTGCTAGGTTTTACACATCACCTTTCTCACTACTTCACTGGGACAAGTTAATGTGTTTTTTCTTAAATAAATAAATAAATTTATTTATTTGTGGCTGCATTGGGTCTTCGTTGTGGCGAGCAGGGGCTACTCTTTGTTGCAGTGCGCGGGCTTCTCGTTGCAGTGGCTTCTCTCGCTGTGGAGCACGGGCTCTAGGTGCGCGGGCTTCAGTAATTGTGGCACGCGGGCTCAGTAGTTGTGGCTCACAGGCTTAGTTGCTCCGCGGCATGTGGGATCTTCCCGGACCAGGGCTCAAACCCAAGTCCCCTGAATTGGCAGGCGGATTCTTAACCACTGCGCCCGGGACCAGGGAAGTCCAGGGACAAGTTACTGTTATCCTCACTTTTACAGATGAAGAAACTGAGTCAGAGAGAGGTAAATAATTTTCCCAAGGTCATTCATTCAGCTAATAATGGCAGCAGTTCTTCTGGCTCCCAAGTCTCAGGTCCTTTCCCTATTAAAGCTATAATCTGGTGGCCAGTAGCTGATAACAGCTCAAAGACATGTCTATATGATCTACACTTAAAAAAAATACAACCAAAAAAAAGAAAAAAGAAAAGAAAGAAACTAACAAGAAAGGCTATAATTTTTTAAATAGAAATACCAAATTTTGCAAGGATGTGGAGTACCCGGACTTTTTATATATATTTTAGTGAGAGATAAGCTTGTCATCCATTTTGGAATCTGTTCAATAGCATTTAATAAATTTATACAAATATCTACCCTTTGATTCAGTAATTCTATTCCTAATTATTCATCCAAGAGAAATAAAAATATTTGTTCACAAAAGAGTTATAGAAAATTGTTCAAAAAATGAATGGATTAACAAATCATGATATATTTGTATAATGAAATATTAACCAACAATAAAAAAATAAATAAATTACTGACTGCCACACACACACACACACAAAAACAAACAAACAAACAAAAAAACCCCAAACAATCAAGACTTAAAAATTGGAAATCCAAAAACAAAGAAATCCAGATTTCTGGCTTCTTGTGAAATGAGAGCACATATAATAGCACTGGGCCCGTATTCCTAGCAAATCCTTCTGTAAGAGCTGAGTAGCAGTTGTCAGCCCCAGACACACCAGGGAGCCACATACAGCCCAACCTCCACTTTATTCACCTATATCCCTGGCCATGCAGGTGTTCAAGTTTGCAGCCATCACCCTGCACTGGGCTATGCTCTGAGCCACCATAGGAAACTCTTCATACAGGTAAAGAAAACCCAACTCTACTAGAATATTACATATTTAAAAACTGCATAAAGTAGTCTGTGGCAAAAAGAATCTGTAATTTAGGATGGCATTTGCTGTAGAGCAAAGTTCCCCTGGGGCAGTTGTATTAAAAAAAAAAAAAAAAAGGCTTCAAGCCCATCTCCCCCTATCCAATATGTAAAACAATATTGTAAAATTGGAGCTGTTCCAAATAAAAGAAGGTGGGGTTTGAGTTGTGTTATTAATCCTATTTTACAGAAGAAGAAACTGCGGCTCAGAGAGGTTCACTAATTAGCTCAGAGTCACGCAGCTGGTGGGAAAATAGTCCAGTTAGAACTCAACCCCAAGACCTTAGGAACTGAGGTAAGGGCTCTCTCTGCACCAGAGCTACCCACTAAGGGCCAATGTCCTCACTTAGAATAAATCTGCCTTCTTAACTTCTGTGTTTCCAGTGTCAAGCATAATATCTGACACACAGAAGACACTCTATAAATATCTGTAAAGTGAATAAAATGCTCCAAAAATATATGTGTTTAAAAAAATGTTACATTTTAATTTGATAACCGGCATGGAGTTTCAGGTGAGAGAAAAACAAATAAAATAAGTTCTGTGTAACTGTCTTAATGTAGCTGATTATTCAACTGATATTGGAGGGGAAAAGATCATACATTTACTGAGCTCTTTCTATGTACAGGTATTGTACTTGTTGCTATGAGATTTGAGGGAATGTCATATAGTGCCTGATCCACATTGGATTTAGAAAGCTACTGGGGAAGGAAACAGATTTATTAAGTACCCAGCTGCCCTACTTATTCTATTACCTTTAAGCCCCACAACAACCTTATAACCTGTATATAAGCAATCTCATCTCATATACAAAAATGACCTGCTCAAGGTCACCCATACTTGGTGACGTCCACTTCTTTGCACTGCCCCATGAAAGGCTTGAAAATTTACATTTGTGACCCAAGAATTAAACAAGAACAGAGGAAAACAACCCTTGAACTGTTGCAAGCCAGTTTAAGAGTCACTGCAGAAATGCCATGAATTAAAAGAAGAGCGACTCTCTGAGCCTCAATTTCCTCATTCATAAAATGGGTCATTAATGTGCCCCCCTCCCAGTGGGGTTGTGAAGATCAGCTGCTTCAGTGGATATGGAAGGGGTTTTGAGACAGAAACTGTAAGATTCTTTGTTCCAACCCTTGCATGTGTCCTCTGTCCTCTCTTTGCTTTTCAAAACTGTTCTTCCCAAGATCACCAGTGACTTCCTACAAATCAAGTAGTAACATTTTCACAGTCTTTTCCAACCATGTTCCCCCTGCAAACTTTTGGAAATGTTTGATCCCAGAATCTACTCCCTCTCCTTTTCTCTGAGACAAACACTGTCCTATATCCCTGTCTTTGTCTGTCTCTTTCTGTCTCTCTCTCATGTACACACACACACACATACACACACACACACACACACACACACACACACTGTTATGGGCTGCACTGTGTCCACCCCCAAAATTCATACACTGAAGTCCTAACTTCTAGTACCTGAGAGCATGACCTTATTCGGAAATAGGGTCTTTACAGATACAATCAAGGTAAAATGAGGTCTTTAGGATGGGCTCTAATCCAATATGACTGCTGTCCTTATAAAAAGGGGAAATTTATACACAGGGATAGACATGCACACAGAAAAAATGTCATGTGAATTTTGGAGTTACGCTGCTACAAGCCAAGAAACTACCATAACCTAAGAGAGAAACCTGGAACAGACCCTTCCCTAGTACTTTCAGAGGGAATAAAGCCCTGCTAACACCTTGATCTCAGACTCCTAGATTCCTGAATTGTGAAACAATAAATTTCTTGTTGTTTAAGCCAGTCAGTTTGTGGCACTTGGTTATGGCAGCTCTAGCAAATGACTACACACACACACACACACACACACACACACACACACACCATCCATCACCTCTCTCCTGACCATTCCTTCTCTGATTCCTTTCCTCTCTCTAATATCTTTATGTACCTCTTCCCCAAGGATATACCTTGAATCTTTCATTTCTCTGCGTACTTTCTCTACTCTACGTCTGGTTGTTCTGATCCAATATCATGACTTCAGTGATCCCATCTATATGGACACCACATTTATTTCTCCTGTTTGACATTTTCATTTCTAACAAGTGTTATCAGAGAGCCTAAAAGCACCTTCCAACAGGTACCTGAGTCAGTTCTAGCACATTTCATCTGTAGTCATGAAATAATAATTTCCCCCCTTGGTTAATGTGGATCCCTTACAGGCAGTAGTGTCATAATATCTGGGCTATGAAAATAATCAGATCCAAGTTCTAAATCTGGTTCAGTTTCCTCAACTATAGAATAGAAATTAAAAATAACATCACTTTAAAAAATAATTTGTTTTAAGTTTAAAATAACAATTAAAAATTGTTATAAAGAGTGACTGAACAGAGGAAACCTACACAGCCTCTTAGATAGCCTCATCCACCAGAGGGCAGACAGCAGAAGCCAGAAGAATTACAATCCTGCAGCCTGTGGAACAAAAACCACATTCACAGAAAGACAAGATGAAAAGGCAGAGGGCTATGTACCAGATGAAGAAACAAGATAAAATCCCAGAAAAAAGAATTCAAAATAATGATAATGAAGATGATCCAGGACCTCAGAAAAAGAATGGAGGCAAAGATTGAGAACATGCAAGAAATGTTTAACAAAGACCTAGAATAATTAAAGAAAAAACAAACAGAGATGAAGAACACAATAAGTGAAATGAAAACTACACTAGAAGGAATAAATAGCAGAATAATTGAGGCAGAAGAACAGATAAGTGACCTGGAAGACAGGATGGTGGAATTCACTGCTGCGGAACAGAATAAAGAAAAAGAGTGAAAAGAAACGAAGACAGCCTGAGACCTCTGGGACAACATTAAATTCAACAACATTCGCATTATAGGGGTCCCAGAAGGAGAAGAGAGAGAGAAAGGACCCGAGAAAATATTTGAAGAGATTATAGTCGAAAACTTCCCTAACATGGGAAAGGAAATAGCCACCTAAGTCCAGGAAGTGTAGTGAGACCCATACAGGATAAACCCAAGGAGAAACATGCTGAGACACACAGTAATCAAATTGGCAAAAATTAAAGACAAAGAAAAATTATTGAAAGCAGCAAGGGAAAAATGACAAATAACATACAAGGGCACTCCCATAAGGTTAAGAGCTGATTTCTCAGCAGAAATTCTACAAGCCAGAAGGGAGTGGCATGATATACTTAAAGGGATGAAAGGGAAGAACCTACAACCAAGATTACTCTACCCAGCCAGGATCTCATTCAGATTCGATGGAGAAATCAAAAGCTTTACAGACAAGCAAAAGCTAAGAGAATTCAGCACCACCAAGCCAGCTCTACAACAAATGCTAAAGGAACTTCTCTAAGTGGGAAACACAAGAGAAGAAAAGGACCTACAAAAACAAACCCAAAACAATAAAGAAAATGGTCATAGGAACATACATATTGATAATTACCTTAAATGTGAATGGATTAAATGCTCCAACCAAAAGACACAGGCTTACTGAATGGATACAAAAACAAGACCCATATATATATACAAGAGACCCACTTCAGACCTAGGGACACATACAGACTGAAAGGGGATGGATAAAGATATTCCATGCAAATGAAAATCAAAAGAAAGCTGGAATAGCAATACTGATATCAGATAAAATAGACTTTAAAATAAAGAATGTTACAAGAGACAAGGAAGGACACTACATAATGATCAAGGGATCAATCCAAGAAGAAGATATAACAAATATAAATATATATGCACCCCACATAGGAGCACCTCAATACATAAGGCAACTGCTAACAGCTATAAAAGAGGAAATCGACAGTAACACAATAATAGTGGGGACTTTAACACTTCACTTACACCAATGGACAGATCAACCAAAATGAAAATAAATAAGGAAACAGAAGCTTTAAATGACACAATAGACCAGATAGATTTAATTGATATTTATAGGACATTCCATCCAAAAACAGCAGATTACACTTTCTTCTCAAGTGCGCATGGAAGACTCTCCAGGATAGATCACATCTTGGATCACAAATCAAGCCTCAGTAAATTTAAGAAAATTGAAATCATATCAAGCATCGTTTCTGACCACAACGCTTTGAGATTAGAAATGAATTACAGGGAAAAAAACGTAAAAAGCAAAAACACATGGAGGCTAAACAATACGTTACTAAATAACCAAGAGATCACTGAAGAAATCAAAGAGGAAATCAAAAAATACCTAGAGACAAATGACAATGAAAACACGACGATCCAATACCTATGGGATGAAGCAAAAGCAGTTCTAAGAGGGAAGTTTATAGCTGTACAAGCCTACCTCAAGAAACAAGAAAAATCTCAAATAACCAACCTAACTTTACACCTAAAGGAACTAGAGAAAGAAGAGCAAACAAAACCCAAAGTTAGCAGAAGGAAAGAAATCATAAAGATCAGAGCAGGAATAAATGAAATAGAAACAAAGAAAACAATAGCAAAGATCAATAAAACTAAAAGCTGGTTCTTTGAGAAGATAAACAAAATTGATAAACCATTAGCCAGACTCATCAAGAAAAAGAGGGAGAGGACTCAAATCAATAAAATTAGAAATGAAAAAGGAGAAATTACAACAGACACCATAGAAATACAAAGCATCCTAAGAGACTACTACAAGCAACTCTATGCCAATAAATTGGACAACCTGGAAGAAATGGACAAATTCTTAGAAAGATATAATCTTCCAAGACTGAATGAGGAAGAAATAGAAAATATGAACAGACCAATCACAAGGAATGAAATTGAAACTGTGGTTAAAAATCTTCCAACAAACAAAAGTCCAGGACCAGAGGGCTGCACGGATGAATTCTATCAAACATTTAGAGAAGAGCTAACACCCATCCTTCTCAAACTCTTCTAAAAAATTCCAGAGGAAGGAACACTCCCAAACTCATTCTATGAGGCCACCATCACCCTGATACCAAAACCAGACAAAGATAATACAGAAAAAGAAAATTACAGACCAATATCACTGATGAATATAGATGCAAAAATCCTCAACAAAATACTATCAAGCAGAATCCAAAAACACATTAAAAGGATCATACACCATCATCAAGTGGGATTTATCCCAGAGATGCAAGTATTCTTCAATATACGGAAATCAATCAATATGATACACCATATTAACAAACTGAAGAATAAAAACCATACAATCATCTCAATAGATGCAGAGAAAGCTTTTGACAAAATTCAACACCCATTTATGATAAAAACTCTCCAGAAAGTAGGCATAGAGAGAAAATACTTCAACATAATGAAGGCCATATATGACAAACCCAGACCAAACATCATTCTCAATGGTGAAAAACTGAAAGCACTTCCTCTAAGATCAAGAACAAGACAAGGATGTCCACTCTCACCACTATTATTCAACATAGTTTTGGAAGTCCTAGCCATGGCAATCGGAGAAGAAAAAGAAATAAAAGGAACACAAATTGGAAAGAAGAAGTAAAACTGTCACTGTTTGCAGATGACATGATATTATACATATAGAATCCTAAAAATGCCACCAGAAAACTATTAGAGCTAATCAATGAATTTGGTAAAGTTGCAGGATACAAAATGAATGCACAGAAATCTCTTGCATTCCTATACACTAATGATGAAAAATCTGAAAGAGAAATTGAGGAAACGCTCCCATTTACCATTGAAACAAAAAGAATAAAATACCTAGGAATAAACCTACCTAGGGAGTCAAAAGACCTGGATGCAGAAAACTATAAGACACTGATGAAAGAAATTAAAGATGATACCAACAGATGGAGAGACATACCTTATTCTTGTATTGGAAGAATCAATACTGTGAAAATGACTATACTACGCAAAGCAATCTACAGATTCAATGCAATCCCTATCAAATTACCAATGGTATTTTTTACAGAACTAGAACAAAAAATCTTAAAATTTGTATGGAGACACAAAGGACCCCCAATAGCCAAAGCAGTCTTGAGGGAAAAAAACGGGTGGGGAGGAATCAGACTCTCTGACTTCAGACAATACTGTAAAGCTACAGTAATCAAGAGAATATGGTACTGGCACAAAAACAGAAACATAGATCAATGGAACAGCATAGAAAGCCCAGAGATAAACCCACGCACCTATGGTCAACTAATCTACGACAAAGGAGGCAAGGATATACAATGGAGAAAAGTCAGTCTCTTCAATAAGTGGTGCTGGGAAAACTGGACAGCTACATGTAAAAGAATGAAATTAAAACACTCCCTAACACCATACACAAAAATAAACTCAAAATGGATTCGAGACCTAAATTTAAGACCTGACACTATAAAACTCTTAGAGGAAAACATAGGAGGTACACTCTTTGACATAAATCACAGCAACATCTCTTTTGATCCACCTCCGAGAGTAATGGAAATAAAAACAAAAATAAACAAATGGGACCTAGTGAAAGTTAAAAGCAAAGGAAACCATAAACAAGATGAAAAGACAGCCCTCAGAATGGGAGAAAATATTTGCAAATGAATCAACAGACAAAGGATTAATCTCCAAAATATATAAACAGCTCATGCAGCTCAATATTAAAGAAACAAACAACCCAATCCAAAAATGGGCAGAAGACCTAAACAGACATTTCTCCAAAGAAGACATACAGATGGCCAAGAAGCACATGAAAAGCTGCTCAACATCACTAATTATTAGAGAAATGCAAATCAAAACTACAATGAGCTATCACCTCACACCAGTTAGAATGGGCATCATCAGAAAATCTACAAACAACAAATGCTGGAGAGGGTGTGGAGAAAAGGGAACCCTCTTGCCCTGTTGGTGGGAATGTAAATCGATACAGCCACTATGGAGAACAGTATGGAGGTTCCTTAAAAGACTAAAAATAGAATTACCATATGACCCAGCAATCCCACTACTGGGCATATACCCAGAGAAAACCATAATTCAAAAAGACACATGCACCCCAATGTTCATTGCAGCACTGTTTACAATAGGCAGGTCATGGAAGCAACCTAAATGCCCATCAACAGACGAATGGATAAAGAAGTTGTGGTACATAGATACAATGGAATATTACTCAGCCATAAAAAGGAACAAAATTGGGGCATTTGTTGAGACATGGATGGTTCTAGAGACTGTCATATAGAGTGAAGTTAGAAAGAGAAAAACAAATATCGTATATTAACACATGTATGTGGAACCTAGAAAAATGGTACAGATGAACCGGTTTGCAGGGAAGAATTTGAGACACAGATGTAGAGAACAAACATATGGGCACCAAGGGGGTAAAGCCGTGGGGGGGTGGGGATGGTGGTGGGATGAATTGGGCGATTGGGATTGACGTGTATACACTGATGTGTATAAAACTGATGAGTGATAAGAACCTGCTGTATAAATAAATAAATAAAATAAAATTCAAAAATTAAAAAGAAAAAGAGTGACTGAACAAATGAGTGCCACGGGCTCAGCAGGGTGTCGGGTTTATAGTAAACATAGTAAATAACAGCTATATTAATAGTAGAAGCTTTCTTATGTACTACAATCAGAGGTCAGCAAACTTTTCTATAAAGGGACATATAGTAAATATTTTAGCCTTTTCAGGACATATACGGTCATTGTCGTATTTTCTTCTTCGTTGTCTGTCTGTGTTATCGTCAGGGTTCTCCAGAGAAACAGAACAAATATTTATTATAAGGAATTGGCGCATGTGATTTTGGAGACTGAGAAATCCCAAGATCTATAGTTGGCAAGCTGGAGACACAGGGAGAGCCAACGATGTAGTTTTAAGTCCAAGTCTGAAGGTCTGAGAACAAGGAAAACTGATGGTATGAGTTCCGGTGTGAGTCTCAGTCTGAAGGCAGGAGAAGACCTATGACCCAGCTTGAAAACAGTCAGGTAGAGAGAAAGAATTCTCTTTACTCAACCCTTTTTGTTCTATTCAGGCCTTCAACAGATTGGGTGTGGCCCACCCACATAGGGAAAGACATTCTGCTTTACTCAGCCTATGATTTAAATGTTAAACTCATCTGAAAACATCTTCAAAGAAACCCCCAGAGAATAAAGTTTAACCAAATATCTGGACACCCCTTGACCCCATCAAGTGGACACATAAAATTAACCATCACATTTCGTTTGTTTGTTTTACAACCATCTAAAAAATGTAAAAAACATTCTTATCTGGTGGGCTACATACAGACAGCATGCAGGCCAAATGGTTTACAGTTAGAAGTTTCCTCTGTTCCTAGTCTATTGGGAGGTTTTGTCTTGAATGTTGAATTTTGTCAAGTACTTCTTTGGCTTCTATTGAGATGATCATATGATTTTCATACTTTATCAATATGGTATATTATATTAGTTTTGGCAGGTTAAACTAAGCTTGCATTCCTGTAATAAATTTCACTTGGTTGTGGCATATAATCTTTTTTTATATGTTTGTGAATTCAACTTCCTAACATTTTCTTGAGGATGTTTGCAGCTATATTCATGAGGAATATTGATCTGCAGTTTCACTTTCTTGTGATACCTTGTTTGGCTTTGATATCAGGTTAATACTGGTCTCATAGAATAAGCTGGAAAGTGGTCCCTCCTCTTCTATATATTGGAAGAGTTTGCAAAGGATTAGTGTTAGTTCTTTAAAAGTTTGTTAGAATCCTCCAGTAAAGCCATCTGGGCCTAGGCTTTTCTTTGTGGGAAGATTTTAAATTACTAATTCAGTTTCTCTACTTGTTATAAGTCTATTCATAATTTTCAAACTCTTTTTTAGTTGGTTTTGTTAATTTGTCTCTTTCTATGAATTTGTCCATTTCAATCTAAGTTGTCTTACTTGTTGGCATGAAGTTTTTCATAGAATGCCCTTATAAATATGTTAATTTCTGTAAGGTCATTAATAATTGCTACAGACTGAATGTGCCACCTAAGATTCATATGTTGAAATCTAACCTCCAATGTGATGGTATTTGGAGGGGGGGCCTTTGAGAGGTGATTAGGTTATGAAGGTGGAGTCTTCATGAATGGAATCTGTGCCGTTACAAAAGAGATCCCAGAGAGTTCCCTAACCTCTTCTGCCATGTGAGGACCCAGCTGGAAGATGGAACGAGGAAGCAGGCCCTCACCAGACACTGAATCTGCTCGCACTTGATCTTGGGCTTCCCAGCATCTAGAACTGTAAGGAATAAATTTCTGTTATTTATAAACCACCCAATTTATGGTATTTTGTTACAGCAACTGATCTAAGTACTACAGAAATGCTACCTTGGTTGATTTTGGTCCTTTGTGTTTTCTCTTTTTTTCTTAATCAGTCTAGCAAAAGGTTTGTAAATTTTGTCAATATTCTCATTAAATTTTTGGTTTTGTTGATTTTCTCTATTTCTTTCTGTTTTTGTTTCATTGTTTTCCACTATAATTTTCTATTGCCAGCCTTCTGCTTGCATTGGTTTGGTTTATTCTTATTCTTCCTGTTTTTTAAAGTGGAAACTTAGGTAATTGATTTGAGATCTTTCTGTTTTTCTAACATAAGCATTGAAAGCTATAAGTTTTCCTCCAAGAAATGCTTTAGCTGCACCCTGTAAATTTTGGTAGGTTTTGTTTTCATTTTCATTCAATATAAAATATTTTCTAATTTACTCTGTGATTTATTATTTGACTCACAGTTTATTTATAATTGTATTGCCTAATTTCCAAATAACTTGTTAATTTCCCAAATTTCTTTCAGTTGTTAATTTTTAACTTGATGCAGTTGTGGTTGGAGAATGTACTTTGCATGATTTCAATTCTTTTAAATTTATTAAGGTTTGTTTTATGGGCTAGCATACGTCTATCCTGGAGAACGTTGTATATGTGCTTGAAAAGAATATGAATTCTGCCATTGTTGGGTGGAGTGTTGTATAATTGTCAATTAGGTCAAATTGGTTGATAGCATTGTTCAAGTCATCTATATACTTGCTGATTTTCTGTCTAGTTGTGAAATATTGAGAGCAGAATATTGAAGTTTTCAACTGTTATTATTGAACTGCTTATTTCTCTTTTTAATTATTTTCATTTTTTTCCTTTTTGTATTTTGGGACTCTGTTGTCAGCTTTACAATTGTTATAGTGTCCTGATGAATTGTTCCTCTTTGTCCCCAGTAACACATTTTGTCTTAAAATCTATTTTGTTTGATATTAGTAGAGTGGCTCCAGCTCTCTTTTGGTTATCTGCGTGGTATATCTTTTTCCATCCTTTTACTTTCAACCTATTTGACTCTTTGAATCTAAAAAGTGTATCTTATAGATAGCATATAGTTGGATGTTTTTATTATCTAGTCTGATGATCTGCTTTTGACAGGAGTGCTATTCACATTTCATATGAGTACTGTTTACAATTAATGTGATGTTTACATTTAATGTAATTATTAATATGGTTAGATGTACATCTGTATATTGAAACTTGTTTTCTATATGTCTCATGACTTTTGTGCTCCTCCTATCCTAACTTCTTTGGTGTAAAATAGATATTTTCTAGTGTACCATTTTAGTTCCTTTTTGGATTTTTTTCACTCTGTCCTTTGAGTTATTTTCTTAGTGGTTTTTCCTGGGATTTCAATATGCATCCTAATCTATCAGAATATACTTCAGAATAATACTAACTTAATTCCAATAAAATATAGAATCTTTGTTCCAATAGCTCTCTATTTCCTTTCTTTTCCTTTGTTCTATTATAGTCATATATATTACATTATTACAGGCTATAAGCCCCAAAATACAGTTTTATAATTATTGTTTGATGCAATTGTGTTTTCAGTCAGTCAAGAGAAAAAACATACATATTTACTGTCTTTTGTATTTACCTATGTAATTAATTACAAGAGCTCTCTATTTATTCATGTGAATTCAAACTATCATCTCATGTCATTTCCTTCCAGCCCCAAAACTTTCTTTACTAATTCTTATAAGGCAGGTCGACTGGCAACAAATTCTCTCTGCCTTTTTTATCTGAGACTATCTTTCACGTTTGTTTGTGAAAAATAGTTTTGCTGGATATAGAATTCTTGGTTGATAGTTTTTTGTCTTTCAGCATTTTGAATATGTCATCAATAGAAACCTCTATTGTTTCTGGTGAGAAGTTTGCTATTAATCTTTTTGTGGTTCCTCTGTATGCGATGAGTTGTTTTACTTTTGCTGCTCTTAGAATTGTCTCTTTGTGTTTGGTTTTCAATCATTTGACTATCATGTGTCTAGACATAGATTTCTTTGTGTTTACCTTACTCAGAGTTAACTGATGTTCTTGGATGTACAGGTTAAATTTTTAATTAAATTTGGGAAGTTTTGGGCCATTAATTATTCAAATATTTTTTCTTCTCCTTTTTCTCTCTCATCTTCTGAAACTCCCATTAAACATATGTTGACATGCTTCATTGTAATCCACAGGTCCTGAGACACTGTTCATATTTCTTCATTCTTTTTTCTTTCTGTTCTTCAAATTGGATAAATGCTATTTATATATATTAAAGTTCACCAGTTCTTTCTTCTGACATCTTGAATTTGCTCTTGAGCATTTTCCATTTCAATTATTGAACTTTTCAACTCCAGAATTTCCATTTGGTTCTTTTTTATAATTTCTATATCTTTATTCTCTACTTAATTATTCAGTGTCAGCATATTTTCCTTATTTTTTAAAACACGATTTCTTTTAAATCTAACATATCTGCGATAGCTGCTTTGAAGTGATTTTCTAATAAGTCCAAATCTGAGCACCTCAGAGACAGTTTCTATTGACTATTTTTTCCTGTACATGGGTCATACTTTGCTGTATCTTTGCATGCTACATTTTTTGTTGAAAATATATTGATATTTAGATAATATATTGAAGGAATTCTGGATTCTGATTCCCCTCAGAGGTTGCTTTTGTTTTTAAGGTTTTTGTTGTTGTTTATTTGCTTACTGACTTTGCTGGACTAATTCTATATATGTATCCCCCAAATTGTGCAACTGCTTATGTCTATGCTCAGTTTTTTTCTTTTTCTTTTATTCATTTTTATTTTAACCCTGGCTTCCTAGGGTTTGCCCTAGCTTAGCAGTCAGTCAATGACTGGTCATAAGTAGTACTTAAATACCTCAATTTAGTAAGGTATCTGCCCTTTTCCAATGGACCTATATGTGGGTTGAAGAATATACTGAAAGTTCAAGCAGTTTAAACTGAGCAGGTTTATTTTCTGATGGGCCTTCTTGCATCTCCTCTACGAGTTCACTAGGTCTCACATTCAGACAGATCAGTAGTTAGCGAGGGCACTCTCTGGTGCCTCCTGAGGATGTACGCAGCCTGGCACATATGTGTAGCCTTCCAGACCAACAGGGATACGTGGCAGCTTATCAAGGTACAGTATAGCTATCTCATTCTCTGGATCTCTTCGTTAAATTTCTGATATAATCTGTTGACATGTGCCTTGTCCCAATATATGCAAGTATTTGCAAGTTGGCTTTCCAAGTGTTTGCCCCTGAGATTGCTATTGTTTTTAACAAAGCCTCTGGGAATACACACTGCTCCAAATCAACCTACTCTCCTCTAGCAGCAGAGCTGCTAGCTTTCAGTTTGCCCTGACATTATAGAACTACCCTATATGTTTTATAGGGCTCTTCCTTGCTCTTATGGGAGTAGGGGAGACCTGCCCTGGTCCAGTACTGCCTGAGATTATAGAAGGGAAGTCTTATTCTTTAATCTGGTATTAAGAAATCCACTTGCCTACAGATATAAACCACATTCACCAACAGTTTTAGTAGAAATAAAGAATTTTTAAAAACACAACATGTTCTTTTTCTACATAAACTAATCTCAGAATTGAGTAGATTAAATATCATGTGGAGAAGCATTCCTAATAACTGGGACTAGAAACCCAGGTCCCTGAATTCTGGATCAACTAAACACCCTGCATCCTATTCAAGTCTCTCATCTTGAATGATAATAACAACAAAGTGGAAAAATGAGGGCTTCCCAGTCTCCAAGTCCAC
Source organism: Monodon monoceros (assembly GCF_005190385.1). Taxonomy (NCBI): domain Eukaryota; kingdom Metazoa; phylum Chordata; class Mammalia; order Artiodactyla; family Monodontidae; genus Monodon; species Monodon monoceros. The sequence continues at coordinate 132,155,983 of NW_021703774.1, read as the reverse complement.
TACCCAAATACATGGAAAAGCTACTTGGTATAAACCGCTTGAAACACAGTAACATCAGCTAAAAACAATGCTCTATCCTTTAATTCAATTTCACGCTCATTCCAATTGGCTGGAGCATGAATTCTAAGAAATGAGTGGTTGTTCACAGCAGGTGCTGAGGTGAGCTCATGTTCTGGGGCAGGTCATGCTTTCTCTGGCTAGCAGATGTTTTGCTAGCTGACATTTAGAAATGAGTCAAAGTTGTCTTTTGTTATTATGCATAATGGGTCTCAAAGAATACATGAAAAGCCTTTTACCCTAATTCAGAATGCATTTTGCCTCTCTGAAGGCTACACTGGTTGAGTTCTTAAATACACAGGCATGGGGCCACATAGAAGAGACTAATATGACTGAGTCTGTGTCTATGGGAACAGTCAAAGACATTGGTCATGTTTAGCACGAAAAAGAGCAGACTGCACCCAAATCAGCCTGTTAAACCAAGGAATGGGAAAGGCTCCATATTGCCTTCTTAGCTGGATAAATGCTCTTATCCCATACTCTGAGAAAAAGTCAGTTATCTTTTCTATTCCCTGGTTAAACTGTAGGAGAAACCACTGCTGGTTTGATGAGAACTACTACCTAATCAGCATATTCCACTCCTGGTCCAACTCATCAATATCAAAGCTAACCCACCCTACAGATCTGAAAAATGAGAGGGAGCCATAAGAAGAGAAGGATGGGTAAAGTGCCATGGGTGTATAGTCTCATTATCTGCAGGAATCTGTGGTTTTCAGTTTTGTGCTGAGGAAACATACATAAATGGTACCCCAAGCAGTATTTTCCTGGCATATCTCTAGGGCCTGTAGCAAATACATGCTGGGCAAGCATCCTGCTGCCATATCATGTGACCGTCACCCAGATTGAATCCTTCTAGTCTGAAGCCTTACTGACAGCTGGGGAGCCTGGAATGCTTTTCTAATTGGACACCAGGCCTGGCTATAAGGTTTGGTTTCATGCTGGGTCCTGAGGCCTGCCACAGCTTTTTAGAAAAATTTGAATCTCTGATGTATGATTTTCCTCTGCCAATACTTTTGGCAAAGTGGCTTCATGCTGGAACTTCAGCAGTCTCCTAGAAGCTCAGACCAAGTCAGCTACACCCCTCACTTTCCCAGCCAGCAGTACTAACTGCACCTAGATTGGGCCACCCTCCAATAGATGGGGAAGGCTGTTGCATTACGGAAAGAACAGAGCTCTCGATATGGGAAGACTTGTATTTGGATGCTGCTGCCTTTCAAAATCTATATGACTTTGGGCAAGTCATTGACTTTCTCTGAAACTCAGGTTGTTCATCTGTGAAGTATGAATACAGTCACTGACCCCAGAGTTTGTGTGGCAGAGACTGTGGTGTACCTCACTCAGCAGGCATTTAACCCCCTTCTAGCTTGCATTTTGTTCTACAAGCAAAACTACATTTCCTGCACTCTCTTCCAGCAAGGGTACAGTCATGTAACGTAATTTCCTCCATTTATACACAGCCACCCAAGACGTCTATTTGGACAAAGAGCCACATGAGGAAGCGGCCACACAGGGCGAGAAATCTGGCAATTCAAGTGGCAGAGACGTCTGCTTCTTCTGGAGCAGCCAGGGTAGAATTTCTGATTTCAGGCCTGAGTGACAAAGAAGTCAAAGGGCAGGCTCCAAGGGCAACAGATTTCCTACCAGAATGAGACCATAGAGTGGCTTTTCCTGGCCATGGTGCTTTGCCAGTGTAACATTCAAGCCTTGTTATCTGCCTCTTTTTGAGCTATTGTGAGCTATATAATATTCTTTAATCAATCCTCTTCTGCTTAATTCAATTGGAGTGGATTCTGTTACCGGCAACCAAGGAGGCTGGAGATAGCAGTTGTGAGGAGAATTAAAGGAGTAAATAGAAACTAAAATATCTTGTAAACTCCAGGAGTTAGACAAATGGCAGAAACTTACAACCTTTTGCTTTCTTTTTAAAGATGAACACATTGCAGAAAATCAAGAGAAGAGAGTTGTGATTTAATTCTCAAAAAAATTCTGTGAGTGGGCATTTCTATCAGTTCTCTATTTCTGCGAGAATGTTAAAAAACAAACCACCCTAAAACTCAGTAAATTATTTAGTTCGAGAGTCATGTAGGTGGTTCTGGTTTAGCCTGGATGTCCTCATATGTTTGAGAGTTAACTGGCTTTTTGATAATCTAGGCTGGCTCTGGCTGGGGCAATTTAGCTGACTTTCCTTGTCTCCATGTCTCTCTCATCTTCCAACTGGCTAGTCCAAGCATGTTTTCATGACCATGGCAGATGAGCAAGGGCACAAGTGGAAACGCACTAGCATTACTTAAGCGTCTGCTTGTATCACATTTGCAAACATCCCATGTCATACAGGTCAGAGTGAGAGAGCACTGCAGAGTTACATGGCAAAAGGTGTGGATACAGAAAGAAAGGGTGAAGAATTGGGGTCAATATTGCAATCTGCTGTAGCATACACATCTTAAGTTTATAGATTTTTAAAGAGGCTCAAAGAGATTAGATAAATTGTCTTGCCTCCCAAACATAATACATGGCAGTGATGAAAGATAAACCCACTTTAATCTGACTCCCAACACCCGGAAACATTCTGCTATACCTATACAAATGTATGTGTGTGTAGATAACTATATTTTATATATTTACACATTTATGAACTATATACTAGATATATATGCCTATATACACACATATTTCTATATGTGTAAATATACACATATATATACATACACCTATATTATTGTGTATGTGTATCTGTGTGTATATATATATGTGTGTGTGTATATATATATATATATATATATATATATATATATATATACACACACACACACATATATCTGTGTGTATTAGACATACAGATCAAGGGCTCATAGGTCAAATCCAGCTGTTTTTAAATGACCTGTGAGATAAGATTTTTTTTATATTTTTGAAGTTTGTAAAGTCAAACAAACAAACAAAAAGAATATGCAACAGAGACCATATATAGCTGGCCTGAAAACCCTAAAACACTTATTATATGACTTCTTACAGAAAATGTTTGCTAGAGAATGGACTCAGCATATGACTTGTTGATCCAGAGGTTCCACTTTGGATCAATATGTAGAACTTACAAGAAACTTTCTATTAACAATTCTGCCTAAACACAAGGGGCTGAGTTTCCATGTACTGAGTTTCTCAACACTTTAAACATTCAGGTGGAAAGTGAATATTCATCGGAAATAGCACATTTCTATTTGGAATAAGAGCAAAACCAGATAACCACAAAGGCCTGTCTAGTGCTAAGATCCTATGAGTCTACATCATGAAGCTAGGATTTGATGCATAAAGGGTGATTACTGGAAGATTCAGTTACCCAAATATAGAACAGCCTCTCTAGTGGAAATGTCACAGGCCCAAAATAAACAATCAGCCAGGTATCTTAACAACTTGGAATTTATTAAATTATATCATTAACATGTTAAACATTGAAGGTGGTGGTCATATATACCTGTCATCCTCAAAGGCTAAGAAAGGCGTTAACTCATTTGTTTTTCCCTGTGTACATGTGTATGACCAAAACCGCAGGTAGATGAGCCTCCAGTAAATGGAACTTTGCTTGTATACCTGAATTTCATGGGTCTTGAATGTTCCACAAGGGATCCAAGCACAGCAAAAGTATTTATACACCAGGACCACTAATCAGGGTTTAATTAGCCTTATAATTAGAAGGATAAACAGAAGTACAATTCCCAAATTGCTCATTGCTTTTTTTTCCCCATGTCTATGGTGCGCTATTTTATTTGCCTTTGCACCTCCCAGTATTTTAGCACAAAATTAATCATTAAAATTTGTTAAATGTTGAATGAATTACTTGCATGCTCTCTACAAAATTCAGCTTTATCATATTTGCTTAATCACAATGTCCAAGTGCATCAACTATAAGCAGAGTCGGCTCTGTGGGTGTTACTGAGAGAGGCGGAAAGGATGTTTTCATCCCCGGTCATACCGGGGTTGTGCAGTTTTGTCCAGTGCAAAATACTGGTGCAGACTCACACGGATTGTTGTCATTTAAGTATTAGTTTTTCCCTGCGGTTTATTTAGTTTTATCTTCAGGAAAGTGGGTTGTCCTGCTCTTCATTTTACAGGTGAAGAAATTGACACGCCGAGGAGTTAAATGGTTTGCCCTAGGTCACTCGGTCTAGGACAAGGTTTCTCAAAGTATGGTCCCCAGATCACCCTGATCAATATCATTTAGGGTTTATATCAGACACCTTGTATGCACCCCTGGAAATGCACTTGGTTTTGCCTCTCTCTGGGGCGTTCAACCACCTGTTTGACCCCAGCCATCCAGGTAACCACCTGCTCTCCCAGGTCCCTACTCACTTCCCATGAGTGTAATATGACAACGCCTGGGTTATGCCAATGGCCTGTGCCTTCAGCTCTCATCCTTACTGCCATTTCTGAGGCGTAAGATGTCGCAAGATCCACTTGGCACCAGGCGTTTTCCATCCAGAAGTGCAGAGGAATTCACGCTCCATGAGCAAGCCTCTAACCCATGGGAAGGGGAGATAGTGGATTAAGTCTTCCCCCTTCCTTCCCCTGCTCTGACCATCCTGAGATACAGTGGTTCCATAGGCTATTGGGAGATAGTCTTGTGAGAAATTAGTTTCATTCGTCATGAAATTGTAGCCAGTTCAATCACATACTGTGCACTGGTATTACTCCCTTCCTTCCTCACTCCCTTTTGCCCTCCTGGTACTTCTCTGGGAGTCTAGTTCCCAATAAAGTGGTAGGATATAAGCTTTTGCCTTGGCTTTGCCCTCTGGGATCCAGGCCAGCAATTACTGAGTTGGGGTACCTGGGACTGGGACATTTTTAAAGCTCCCCACATGATTTTCAGGCACCTACAATCAGAGAACCACTGGATCTACAACGTGAACCTAGTGCAAAGAACTCTAACTTCAGTGATCTTTCCATCCTAATTTATGCTGGATAGAAGAAAGACAACCTCATTGCTTTTATGCTGGGCCAAGGAGAGAGAGAAACCCCTGACGGATCGCACTACATCCACTCCATGCTTCAAGGGGCTGCTGAGCCGTTCCTGACACCTGACTATACCTCCTCCCACGCAGTGCATCAACTCACCAGCCCATCTAGGCATTCAGTCCAGCTCATCGCACCTGCGCCGATTGGTGATGTCAGTTAGGCTCCACTCTTTCATTTCCTGGCTCACAGTCGGCCAGACACACTTCTGGGTATGATTCCACTGTCCCCCCTCTCTCTCTCCCTTATCTCACTCTCCCCTCCCTTCCTTCCTTCTTCCCTTCCTTCCTTCCTCTCTCCCTCCCTCCTTTCCTTCCTTCCTTCCCTCTCTTCTTTCTTTCTCTCTCTTTGCCTCTCTCTCCCTTTTCTCTCTCCCCTCCCTCCCTCTCTTCCTTCCTCTCTCTCCCCCTCCTTTCCTTCCTTTCTTCCTTCTTTCTTTCTTCCTTTCCTTCTCTCTTTCCCTCTCTCTCTCCCTCCCTTCTCTCTCTCTCCCCCCCCCCTTCCTTCCTTCCTCCCTCCCTCCCTCCCTCCCTCCCTCCCT
>NW_021703774.1:132035869-132150284 GCF_005190385.1 Monodon monoceros | reverse complement strand
CCTCCCTCCCTCCCTCCCTCCCTCCCTCCCTTCCTTCACAAACCACTCCAACCCTAAAGACCCTGATTACCATCCACTGTCTCTTTGTTGGGAAAATATCATGTTAAAATAAATAAAGCATAGCACTTCCTGCCCCACAAGTGATCAGGGGACAGCGGTCTCTGGTGCTTTATTATAGCTATTTTCACCTTCAGTGTCATATCTCTGAAGCTGGATTAAAAGGGACACTGCTGGCAAACATCTTTGGAAATGCTATAAATAGCAAATCAGCAAGATCGGGGAACAAAAGAGAAGCATAGCCAGTGTAATTAGTTCACTTACTGAGCAAGTTGGCTATTCTGAGGCTGAGGACTGTGTTCTAGCTGATGAGACTGTGGGATGGAAGGCAAGGAGGACAGACTTCCCGCCCAGGCTGGGAAAAGGGCACACGTGTGACGTCCATGCCTCACTGGGCTCCCAGAGTCCCCGTCCCAGGGTATACACAGTAGCCTACAGAAGTATGGGGAGGCAGGAGTGAAGAAGTGAGAGGTGTGCCACATGGGAAGGAAATCAAGGAGCCTGAGGCTGGAAAGCAAACAGAAATACAGGACACAGGGAGGATGGTGCAGGACCCAGGTCATCAGAGGAAGGGACTGAGAAACGTTCTTGTCCAGTGTTTTCCAAATAGCAATGATCATAATAACGTGAGCTAACGTTCACTGAGCACCTACTACGATTATAAGCACATTTAGTCCTCCCAAAAACTCCCTTAAGGTAAGTACTGTTATCGTCTCCATTTTACAGAAGAAGAAACTGAGGTGCAGAGAGATTAGGTACTTTGTACAAGGTGACACCTCTAACAGCAAACTTGATAAAGCAATGGAATGTTTTTCCTTTTTTTCACTCAGAACCCCGTTAATGAAAACAGATGAAAGCAGAATGATGGAAGAAAGGATCCTGTATCACAGAATCCCAGCATTTGGAATTCTAGAAAACCATTGCTTGAGCACAAGCGGAGGACCAGAGAGGGGAACACAAAGTGGCCAGTTAATAGTGAAGCTGGAGACCACAGGTCTTTGGAGCCCACCACACTGCTCCTTCCAGCACTGTATTTCACAGTTGAAGGGCTGCTCGTGAAAAGCTCATCTCCCCTTTGAACCGCCACTGGACTGAGAACTTGGTTTTCAGCATCTATGACAGCTTCTGCTTCCTAACTCATTTTTGAGGTCCTTGAGAGCAGAGTCTGTGCCTGTTTCATCTTTGCAGCTCCCCACAGACTTAGCACAGACTAGTATACAGCTGCAGCTCAGTGAATGAAACAAATGAATGAATGTTTTGAAGGACAGAGCAATACATGAATGAATATGTGAGCACCTTTTAACCTGTTATAAAAAAAACTAACACTGTGGAGAACACAAAGTATTTCCATGCCTCACATGATCTTTAATTTTCAATACCAACTGAGAAGGACTTCAGGTACCTGAAGGAAAGTTTATTTCCCAAGAATACATATCTAAGAAGTAAAGGAGCCAAGATGGTGCTTAGGTCTTCCAACTCTTAAAAATCAACAGCTAAGGACAAATGAGATACTTAGAGTAGCTGAGCTCACAGAAACAGAAACTAGAATAGTGGTTGCCAGAAGCTGGGGTGGGGAAATGGGGAGCCGTTGCTTAATGGGTACAGAGTTTGTTTTGCAAAATGAAAAGAGCTCTGTGGATGGATAGTGGTGACAGAAGCAACAATAATGTGAATGAACCTAATGTCATTGAACCGTGTACTTAAAAATGGTTATGATGGTAAATTTTGTGTTATTTGTATTTTACCACAATTAAAATTTTCTTTAAAAACTCAGTAGCTAACATTTATAATGCGTTTGCTATGTGCCAGCACCATTTTTCAACACATTATGTTCTTTATTCCTCACAACAACCCTAGGAGGTAATTACTCTAATTATCTCTATTTACAAACGAGAAAACTGAGTTACAAAGAGGTGAGGTATCTCGGCCAAAGTCATGGATAGTAACCCAAGAGCCAAACCCAAGGTGTCTACTTCTGTCATGACAATAAATGAACAAAGGGAAGACAGTTTGATGAGAAATTTGCCGCAGGAGCGCAAGTTGCACCTTAGGCAGGTGTACCTATCTCTCTCTAAATCTGTTTCGTGTTACCTACCTCACCACCTTTGTTACACTGGGAAAACTGGAAAATATGTTTTTTATTTCAACTCACTTCTCAGACTGAAAGAGAGCAATCAGTTCGGGAAGCACGTATACTCAAAGAGCAGTGACTCTGTATTCAGATAAGACCCGAGTTCAAATCCTGACTCCAGCACTGTTGCCTGTGTGATATCTGACATTTCATGTGACCTCTCTGAACCTATAAAGAGAGATTATAATGTTTTTGTGAACATAGATATTATCGACACTAAATGAGATAATACGTGTAAAAGCAATAGCCTCCCCCCACCCCCCACCCCCGCCTAGCTCAACAAATATTAGTTCTCATTCTCATAAAAAAAATATTGAGGAATAAAAATATCTTGTCCTCAATTCTTAACACTTATCTAGTACACTCTTCAGCCTCTGGGTATGAAGATGCTCTAACAGTTCCGGGAAGATTAATATTTGTACTATTTTTCAAGATTTACATAGTAAGATTCCTCAGTAAGTCAAAATATGGTCATCTGAAAGAAAATCTTTTACTTCTAACCTAAATCCACTCTAATACTGATAGCTGACTGACCCTCCCTGTGCTGAAAGTCCATTTGTAGGTTCTGCGTATCTTCTTCCTGCAGGCCTTCATTCTTCCAAGGTGAGTAATTCCAACTCCATTCATCCATCTCAACTTCCTACAGCATCACTTTAAGCCATGGTGTTGGTTCAGAGTCCTAAGGGTCCGACTGGGGCTTAATGGCATCAGAAGATTATATTGAACCCAAATAGTGGCCTGATAATTGTCCAAACATAGCCTACAATGCTATTCAACCTGTGGTCCATACTAGTCTCAAGATCTTTTTCTGCTTTTGTTGGTCTCAATCATTCCTCTGATATAGTAATAAACTCCATTCTCAGTAACTAAGAAGAAATGATTGTGTTGTTTCTGTGTCTTTGTCTATCATTTAGCTATGAATACACTAAATATAAGATATCAGGGAGAATAAAATTAGGAATTACACTTGAATCCTGTTCTCAAGGAGACTATATTATAGTAGAAGAAAAAGACAAGGGCACAAATAGCTGTAGGAAAGTTACAAGGGCCACAGGAGAGAGAGATCATGAACTTCTTGCCTTACTGGCTACTATATGGTAAGTGCTTAAAGCATGGTGGCTCTTGTATTTGTGAAACCCATAAAATTAAAACAATAAAAGATACTTTTGGCTGGGGGGATGAAAATCAAGAAAAGCTCCAGATGAAAGATAACTGACTTGAAGATGTGCAGAATTTGCTATCAGAGATAGAAGAATGCAATTCCAAGGATTGGCACAGTGAGTGTAAAGACCCAGAGGTACAGAGACAAAGGGACATAGAGAAAAGAGTCCTTTAAAGGAACAGAGTCTGGAGAAAATAACAGAAAGAAGGAAAAATAGAGGAAAAGAGAAGAAGGAGGTTGGGACAAAAACAGGATAAAGAACACACCTGCTATTTCACCAAGAGTTCTATGGAGAGATTTTATTTTTCTCCCTAAAATATAAAGAAGTAATTTTTGTGGAACAATGGCATCATTCATTAATTCATTCATTTATTCAGTAGTATTTTCTAAGCATGTGATTCGCTGCTTGAATATATCAAAGACAAGTTGGAAGATATAGTGTCCGCCTTTAAGTCACTTAGAATCTATAACATGAGACAGATATGGAACAACAAAAATAACATAAGACCTAACATTTATTGAGTGTTTATTATGTTCCAAGTACAATGATCCTAACAGTAAGCATTACAGTTAGCTCTATTCATGTGAGCAAACAAAAGCTTAGAAATGTCCAGTAACTTACCCAAGCTTACAGAGCTAGCACGCAGTACAGTTCAGATTCAAATTCAAACCCAGAAACTGACTTCTTCCCTCTTAAGATGATGCATTCATGCTTCCAAACAGTATTATTCTCTTTACAGACAAAGGGGAAGAACAAAGGCATGCATGGTTACTTCAGGGAGACTGTAAAAGGTTTCACAGAGGAATTTAACTGAATATCGAAGGATATAGACGGCTATTCAACCAGCAGATGGGAAGGAGAGACTGCATCTTTTTACATCTTCTTGCTTTAAGTGGTGGGTTCTTCAATGGCAATGAGTAAATGAATGTGTTTCCATTCAGCAAGTCTAGCCGTTCACCCAAGAAACCAAGCCCCATTAATACACTGCTGCCGTATCCAATAAAATCATGAAGTTTCTTAACCAATAACTAGGTCAATTCAAAGACAGGAATCAGCATGTGCAAATACCAGAAGTAAAAAAGCAGTCTTGTGTGTTCTGGAAGCACAAGAAATTGAGAGGAGTTGGAGCCCCAGGTGTAAGGGAGGGCCCTATGAGAAAACAGGCTGGAGAAACAGGGCAGGAGCGAGCAGGTTTTTGTATGTCATACTAGATAAGCTGGGTTTTCTTTTATAAGCATAGGGAAATTACTAAAATAGCTGGAGAACAACAAAATGACAAGTGTATTTTAGGTACCTCTTGTGACAGGGTGACCAGACTGCAGATTGAGACCATTTAGTTTGGAGAACACTGAAATATTCCAAGTGTGGCAAAGAAGTTTCCTTTTCTCCTGGGCATGGCTAGGCTATGCTTCCCAGCCTCCCTTTACATGAAGCCCATGTGACAGTACTAATACAATGAGGATGGGAAGGATGCATATTACCTCCAGATCTGGGCCCTGAAAACCTCCCATGAGAGTCTCCTATTCTCTCTTCCCCATCTTCTAGCTCCATGCAGAGAACAAGGCTCTAGATGATGGTGGAGTCAGACAATAGGTCCCTGAATGACTGTATGGAGAAGAGCCCCCCTGCAACCTATGCTGACCTATGACATGCATAGGAAGTAAGGTTTTGTTGGATTAAGCCACAGTAAACCATGACAAGATCTGCTGAAGGCAGTGAAAATTGGAAAAGAGCAGGGGATGTATATAACATATGCAGAAGTAAGATAGACATGACCTGGTCATAGACTGGATCTGAGCTATACTTTTCACTTTATGGCCTTCAGAAGAAATAAAAATTCAGTAGAAGAATTACCCACCTTTTGAAAACAGATAGGGACATACAAGAGAGGCATGATCAAGGGCCTAGCAAAATTCAAAACTACATTTGAGCTCTGCCTCTTCCTTAATTTCTACTTAACAGCTTCTGAGAAAATAATTCTGTGGCAAAATCTCACTTGGAAATTAAACCCCAGGCATAATGTTAGTTCAACATGAGTGCATTAATGCTGCTTTGTACTGAAAGCTGTAAATGTAAATCTATTCCCATCATCACAAGTTTGATTGAGATTCCCAAGTACAGTAGTTCACACTGCATCATATTTTCAGTTCCAATACTAACAGCTATGAAGCAGCTCTTCAAAGAAGGATTTGTCAGCTTCATATCATGGTAGACAGGACTAACCAGCAATGCCAACATTTTGCTGAATTCTCTATTCTCGCTGATAAGTTAATCTAGAAACGATGAGAGCTGCATCCAGGGGAGAGAAAGCCAAAGCAGAGGCAGCTGTCCCAACACTCAAAGTGGCATTTCCCTGGAGAAACTCAAAGCCACTTTCTACAGCAAATAATAATGGCTTATTCATCCCCACAACAGTGTAAGGGGTGCTGTGCTATGCAGGCTCCAGAGATACCCAATGGAAAGAGAATGAAGATGCAGAGTGAGAAGACATGGGTTCAGTTCTCAATCATATAATATTATGATTAGCTTGGTTTAGTCCTTGCCATATGCGTGGCCTTCATCGGTATCAATTAGTACCTACAAATGTTGTATCCTATTTTATTTTTATTAATTAATTCAGTTGTCTCTTCTGAAAATTCAAGCAGCAAACTAGAAATGCCACTTGACAGGTGGTCTTTCAGTATACTGATCCACTGGACACATTGATCCTTCCAAGATTTTGCCTGTGCTTGCTGGACACCAGAAGTCCATAAAAAGAGTTGATAAATAAGTCAACCCCCTTCCCATCTCAATACTCCACATCCCATGAGAAGAAAATATTGGGAAACCCTTTCCAGGATGTCTCTAATTCTGGAAACTGACAAATGTACACTTGAAAGAAAATGAAGAACCCCAACTCTCAGGGTTTCACAGAGAAAACTGGTCAATATTCTGTGCTCACCATTTGCTCTAATCCCAGGGGAGGTTTTCCAGAAAGAGGCAATCAGCTCTTAGAAAGCAGGGAGAGGCTCCTGGCAGAGGCCTACGAGGACTCTGAGCAAATAACTGATCTCCCGCTTCCTCAAATTTCTCTTTTTAAAAGTTTTCTCCAGGGCTTCCCTGGTGGCGCAGTGGTTGAGAGTCCGCCTGCCGATGCAGGGGACACGGGTTCGTGCCCCGGTCTGGGAAGATCCCACCTGCCGCGGAGCGGCTGGGCCCGTGAGCCATGGCCGCTGAGCCTGCGCGTCCGGAGCCTGTGCTCCGCAATGGGAGAGGCCACAACAGTGAGAGGCCCGCGTACCGCAAAAAAAAAAAAAAAAAAAAAAATGTTCTCCATATTTCTTTGGAGAGTCCAAATTTAATATTTTAAAATCTGGGACAAATTGTGACTTAATTATTTGTTTTCAAGGTACATACTTCTGTCCCGCGATGGAACGAGACTCGGTATACAGGTAATGTATCTGATAGGTAGAAAAGTATGAGAGTGAAGGACACAGCATCTGGGCCGACATGCTGAACTCTACTTCTACTGTTCACTTGAGCAAGCTCTTCCATCCCTTTATGCCTCAATTTACTTAACTGTGAAATGAGAATGATGACAGTCCCATCAACTTTGCAGGGTTTTTGTGAGGATTAAACAAGCTAATAAATGTAAAAGTCTAAAAGAGTGTTTGGCATACAGTAAATGCTTTATAAGTGTTAGCTTTAAAGGAAAAAAAATCAACCTGGAAATTAGATGGTAGTGTTGAAGACTGCACAGCAGTCAAAGTTCTTACTTAAGCCTTGCCTTCTTACATTTATTGGTTGTCTTTCCATGTATCCATATATTATGATCAGTTACTCTCTTCTTAAAATGAATCAGATGAATTCCGCATTGGTTACTGATAGTAACTGCCATTATCTAAGCACCTACTATTACCCATATGATGTCAGTATTATCTGCATTTTACAGATGAAACTGAGGCTCAGAGAGGTTAAGTGCCAAGGTCACTGGAGTAGATTAAAGATGGCACAACTTCTCTGACGTTTTCCTTTTGAGAAGTGGGGTTTATTTTCTCTCCTCTCAAAGCTGTGCTGGTCTGGCCAACTGAGCACAGCCGAAGTGATGGTATGCTGGTTCTAGCCATAGCTTCCGCCATCTGAGAAGTAAGGATCCTAATAACACCTGCCATGCCTGCTTTACAAAGTTGTGAGGATCAGATGAGTTAACGGATGTGAATGTGTTTTGTAAAGCAGAAAGCACTATACAGGCATTGAGAATTACTATCATTTGTACAAGCTAATTATACTCTATATTATTATATAACAATGAAAATCACCTGCACTGTAGGGCTGCTTTGTCCATATGTGTAAGTTAGACTCTGGGGACCCTAAAGAACAACACACAACACCTACCCCTCCAAACTGTTCTCCACAGGTAGGTTACGTCTCTGCGACAGCAAAGCATTTGTTCCATTCAATTCAGCCATTTTCATTTAAAGTCACCTAAACCAATTGCTTAGTAGCATGTGAGCCAAAAGAAAAGAACACAGGCAGACCTGCCTTACACCATTTATTTCTGGGAAATCAAATCAATAAATATGTGATGAGCACCTAGGCACTGAGCACTGTGCTTGGGGCTAGGTGATTTAAAAAAGGAAAATCAAGTCGAAAAGGTCCTGTTCTCAAGAGGTTAAAAATCGTGATGGCGGAGTACGGGAAACGGGGCAGGCTGTTGGAGGGGACCCTCGGTGGATCCTTTGGTAAAACATAGGTCCTCTGTCATGTCAAAATGTGTTCCTTAAAGTTTCTGTTCTATGATTATAAATTGTTAAATAATGATTTGTCTTTAATTAAGACACAACTGTAATAAAACATTTTACCAGGTTTTGACCTGCCATTAGGAATGTCTGGACTTTAAATTACTAAGGTCATCTCAGGATGAGCCTGCACCAAGGCAAATCATAGCTACTATCGTCATGCTGCTCCCTCAAGACTTAGTTAAGGGTTTACCTAATCTAGGCAGCCTTCCTTGATTTATCTTCCTATATGCACCCAACTCTCTCCATACACATATAAATGCACTCGGATACACCCAGACCCTTCTCTCTTCTGCCAGAAAATTCTCTATTTCTCCACATCACAGTGGTTCTCAAACTTTGAGAAGCATCACAATCCCTGGGGGCTTGTTAACACACAGATTGCTGACCCACAGAGGGAGTTTCTGATTTAGTAGGTCTGAATGGGTGGGGCCTAAAAATGTGCATGTTCAAGCTCTCAGTCGATGCTAATAGCTCAGGTCCAAGGACCATGCTATGAGTCTACTGCTGTGTCATATAGCGTTGATCAGACTGCACTGTAATGATCTCTTTGAATGTCTCTCTAAAAAGATGTATTAAGTGTCTCCTGTGTCTCCCAGTAGACCATGATGAACTTCTTCAAGTGCAGGCATTTATCTTCTTTATAAGCCCAGAGCCTAACCCAAAGCCTGATATATAGTAGACCTGCTGAATGTTTATTGAACAAATGTCTAAATGAATGTTACATCTTGAAGTCAAAGGGTTTGCATACACAGTGCATTTGAGAAAGACTCAAGGGTTCAGCCAGTGGGTATAGAGCATGGCCATGTACCTGGTATACCTAAGACACTGCCTACAACAATTACCACACTACCCAGCCACAGAGCAAGCACCAACTTTATTACTGGGCTTAGATTCAAACTAAGTTTGAATGTGTCATGTGAATATAGAATCTAGAATGAGGAGCAAGCCTAAAACCAAGTCATGAGAGAAGAGTTTTAAAGATTGGAAATGAAGCTTTTGAAGAAGATTAAGATTTCAGGCGGTAGGTTGGCTGGGACGAAATGCAGTTAAAGTTAGGTTGACACAAAGAACTGTAATGAGAAACATAGAATCAACTTACTGTCGGAGTCTCAGAGGGTGGAATTTAAACTTCCATCAGCAAACATTTATCTGTGTCCCAGGAATGAAGTACTAGCATTCAGAAATGAATCAGACACAGTCCCTACTGTCTAAGGAGACAAAGATCTAACTGCAAGCGGTTTACTCGAGAGGTGATGCCCAGAAGCGCTAGTAGGGGAGGGAAGACATGAGAAATGGAAGGACGGAAGCCATGACCGGGGGTGACAGTACACAGATGACCTCTGTGAGCAAATGCAGCTCAGTCTCATCAGGGACCTCTAAGGGGTGACAGACTGTGCTTCAGTGCTGTCCCACCCCAGGGACGAGAAAGCTGAGATATTTACCCACCAACTCCCACCTGTAGTTGGCTGAAGGCTGCTCCTGGGGATGTGAATTCGTGGGTACTTCCAACATGATGCATTTGCAGGCAGATGCACCAAGAAGCCTCCAGCGGGATGCTGTGAACTAATGGATATGGGTGGGGCACCAACAACATCTGCTATACCTACTTACAAAAAGTGCCTAGAAGCAAGGGGAAGGTGAACATAAGCCAACATCTGTGATGCAATTCCAACTAAGTACTAAGGGTTCCTGTGCACCACGAGATTCTAAGGTTCACTGTGATTAACAACTAGCTTGTAGTACATATATGATATTATTGGCCTGCTAGCAGCCCTCTAGTAAGAGGTACTACTATAATAATATCATCCATGTGACCCATGAGAGGTTTGAGGCCAAGATCGCTGAAGCAACTTGCCCAGGGTCACATAGCAAGTTGGAAACAGAATCAGAATGACACAGAAAGCTGGCTGGTCCCCATCTGAGGCTCTCTGCTCTACAACCCAGCAGCACACGTTAGGCATCCTTAATTTACAGCCCACGTGCAGACATCCACCTGAGTAAGGATCCTTTCAGATAACTCCTTCTGGCAAGCATATTTTCTCTCTCAGGCTCTGGTCTAATAATAGTACCATTCTGTTCTGCAGAGACCCTCTGAGCTTAATTCATCTGCCGTGCCCAAATCACCACTCTCCAAGGTCTTTTTACTCTGTAGTTTATGACCTGGTTTATTCCCACGCCCGCAATAAACTCCAGTGTTCCCCTGCAAGGGCATGTGATTTTCAGACAACATGTGTTTCTAAAACTGCAGCTTGCTGCTAGTGTTTGTCTGAGGTCTTCTCACCCATGGCCCCTAGAGGCCCCGAGATCCTGTTTGTGCTAGTTAAGTATATAAAGTGACCCTAAAGTAGGTTTTAATTAATTCAGCTGTTTAGCTCATTGAACTAAAAAATATCAAATTAAATGGCTTCTTTTTAGCCTAGTGCTTTTGTTTTCACTGTGTTCCACTTCATCAGCTATTGGGACCAAACCATATGATTTCCCCAATGCTGTCATTAAAATTCTTTAAATGAATGATGAATGTGCCAGGAAACCCGATGAACACTGGTCATTAGAAGTAGCATGAAAACACCAAGATGCTACGTAGATGGAAGGCGCTGTCCCTCTCTCCGTGCTCTGGAACCCTCTCTCTGATGCTTTCTCCTTCTCTACTGTGGAACGGACCCAGTCTGTCCCAGATTCTCAGGAGGAACCCAGAGAGGTAAGGTCAAGTTCATATCCCTTTCTGATGTCAATTTGTGAAACTTTCTCAAACCGACCAGCTGAGTATTGTTCTAACCACTTATGGCTTTATTTGTATGTATCACTTTCTAGGAAGAACACTTCATCATTGTACTGAGACTGTGCCATAAACTCCCACAAATGATACACCTACCTGTTGCACCAAATGCCCTTCATTCCTAGATACTGTATTTCCCAGTTCCTGCTGTTTTATATGACTTAAACATTTATTGAGCATCACCTTTGTGTTAGGTCAGTAGCTGTGGTAGATTGCAAACATGACCACAACCCTTGCACTCATCCATGTATGTTTGCCATGTGATTTTGCAGCTGAAGTGGTGGCATCTATTTCCCTTCCCCTTAACCCTGGGCTGGTGTTGTGCCTTTAATTTAGCCAATACAATGCGGCAGAAGGGATGCTGAGACAGTTCCCAGCCCAGGCCCTAAAGGATTTGCACCCTTCTGCTCTCCCTCAGGGCTCTGCCTCCACCATGTGAACAAGCTCAGTCTAGCCCTGCTGCAGGAGGAAGGGGCCATGTAAAGCAGCGCTGAGTTAGCCAGCACATCCAAACATGTTAGAGAAACCAGCCAAGATTAAAAAAGCCTCAGCTGACTTGCCAATGCACCCCACAGATACATGAGGAAGGCCATCCTAGATGCATCAAGGCCCTCAGCTGACTTACAGACTCGTGAGCTAATTGAATACTTGCTGCGATAAGCTGCTAAGTTTTGGAGTGGTTTGTTACGCAGCAATAACTAACTGATATAGTGGGTTTTTAGATGTGGTGCTGATGGATGCTGGTGGTATTATGGACTGAATGTCTGTGTTACCCCCATAACTCATGTGTTGAAGACCTAACCCCCATTTTGGCTGTATTAGAAATGGGGCTTCTACAGACTCACAGGTATAGAGAACAAACTAGTGGTTACCAGGGGGAGGGGGGCGGAAGCACAATGTAGGGGTAGGGGATTAAGAGAGATAAACTATTAGGTATAAAATAAGCTACAAAGATATGGTATACAGCACGGGGAATGTAGCCAATATTTTATAATAACTATAAATGGAGTATAACCTTTAAAAGCTGTGAATCACTATATTGTACACCTGTAACAAATAATAAAAACAATTGAATTTAGAAAAAGAAATGGGGCTTCTAAGAAAATAAAGTTAAATGAGGTCAAAATGGTGGGCCCTTGATCCAATAGGACTAGTGTCCTTGTAAGAAGTGACACCAGAGAGCTTGCTCTTTCCCTGGGGACACCCCGAGAAAAGGCCATGTGAGGACATTGTGAGAAAGTGGCCATTTGCAAGCAAGAAGAGAGCTCCCACCAGAAACTAAATCAGCTGGAACCTTGATCTTGGACTTCTACCCTCCTAACTATGAGAAAATAAATTTCTATTGTTTAATCCACCTACTCTATGGTGGTTTATTATGGCAGCCCTAGCAGACTACCGCAGTGGCAAATATAAAGGAATCTATAGGGTATGGAAACATACGCACGATTGGAAAAAGTGAGAAAGCTTCCACTAAACCTATTCCTACTGCTGCAGTTGCTGATTAAAAAGCAATGTGCTGGAGAGAACTTCAAGATGGTGGAGGAGTAAGACGCAGAGATCACCTTCCTCCGCACAAATACATCAGAAATACATCTACATGTGGAACAACTCCTACAGAACACCTACTGAATGCTGGCAGAAGACCTCAGACCTCCCAAAAGGCAAGAAACTCCCCACATTCCTGGGTAGGGCAAAAGAAAAAGGAAAAAACAGAGACAAAAGAATAGGGACCGGACCTGCACCTCTGAGAGGGAGCCGGGAAGGAGGAAAAGTTCCCACACACTAGGAAGCCCTTTCACTGGCGGAGATGGGGGGGTGGCAGGGGTGGAAGCTTCGGAGCCACGGAGGAGAGCGCAGCCACAGGGGTGCGGAGGGCAAAGCAGAGAGATTCCCGCACAGAGGATTGCTGCCAACCAGCACTCACCAGCCCGAGAGGCTTGTCTGCTCACCCGCCGGGGTGGGCGGGGCTGGGAGCTGAGGCTCGGGCTTCGGTCGGACCGCCGGGAAAGGACTGGGGTTGGTGGCGTGAACACAGCCTGAAGGGGCTAGTGCGCCACAGCTAGCCGGGAGGGAGTCCGGGAAAAAGTCTGCACCTGCTGGAGAGGCAAGAGACCATTGTTTTGGGGTGCGCGAGGAGAGGGAATTCAGGGCACTGCCTGAATGAGCTCCAGAGACGGGTGCGAGCCACGGGTATCAGCGCGGACCCCAAAGACGGGCGTAAAACGCTAAGCCTGCTGCTGCAGCCACCAAGAAGCCTGTGTGCAAACACAGGTCACTGTCCACACCACCCCTCCCGGGAGCCTGTGCAGCCCGCCACTGCCAGGGTCCCGTGATCCAGGGACAACTTCCCCGGGAGAACGCGCGGTGTGCCTCAGTCTGGTGCAACGTCATGCCGGCCTCTGCCACCGCAGGCTCACCCCGCATCCGTATCCCTCCCTCCCCCCGGCCTGAGTGAGCCAGAGCCCCCAAATCGGCGGCTCCTTTAACCCCGTCCTGTCTGAGCGATGCCCTCAGGCGACCTACACACAGAGGCGGGTCCAAATCCAAAACTGAACGCTGGGAGCTGTGCAAACAAAGAAGAGAAAGGGAAATCTCTTCCAGCAGCCTCAGGAGCAGCGGATTAAATCTCCACAATCAACTTGATGTACCCTGCATCTGTGGAATACCTGAATAGACAACGAATCATCCCAAATTGAGGCAGTGGATGTGGGGAGCAACTGTAGACTTGGGGTTTGCTTTCTGTATCTAGTTTGTTTCTGGCTTTATGTTTAACTTAGTTTAGTATTTAGAGTTTATTATCACTGGTAGACTTGTTTATTGATTTGGTTGCTTTCTTCCTTTTTTTTTTAATATATAGATTTTTTGGTTTTTTTTTTCCTTTTCTCTTTTTGTGAGTATGTATGTGTATGCTTCTTTGTGTGATTTTGTCTGTATAGCTTTGCTTTTGCCATTTGTCCTGCGGTTCTGTCTGCCCATTTTTTCTTTCTTTTCTTTTTTTTTTTTACTATAGTTTTTAGCACTTGTTTTCATTGGTGGATTTGTTTATTGGTTTGGTTGCTCTCTTCTTTCTTTTTCTATGACTTTTTAATTTTTTTATTTTTGATAATTTTTTATATTACTAACTTTATTTTATTATTATTATTTTTCTTTTCCCTTTTCTTCTGAGCCATGTGGCTGACAGGGTCTTGGTGCTCTGGCCGGGTGTCAGGCCTGTGCCTCTGAGGTGGGAGAGTCATGTTCAGGACATACATCCAGCAGAGACCTCCCAGCTCGACGTAATATCAAACAGCCAAAGCTCTCCCAGAGATCTCCTTCACAACGCTAAAACCCAGCTCCACTCAACGACCAGCAAGCTACAGTGCTGGACACCCTATGCCAAACAACTAGCAAGACAGGAACACAACCCCACCCATTAGCAGAGAGGCTGCCTAAAATTATAATAAGGTGACAGATACCTCAAAACACACCACTGGACACAGTCCTGCACACAAGAAAGAAACGATCCAGCCTCATCCACCAGAACACAGGCACTAGTCCCCTCCACCAGGAAGCCTACACAACCCACTAAACCAAACTTAGCCACCGGGGGCAGACACCAAAAACAACGGGAACTATGAACCTGCAGCCTGCAAAAAGGAGACCCCAAACACAGTAAGTTAAGCAAAATGAGAAGACAGAGAAACACACAGCAGATGAAGGAGCAAGGTAAAAACCCACCAGACCAAACAAATGAAGAGGAAATAGGCAGTCTACCAGAAAAAGAATTCAGAATACTGATAGTAAAGATGATCCAAAATCTTGGAAATAGAACAGAAAAAATGCAAGAAACATTTAACAAGCACCTACAAGAACTAAAGAGGAAACAAGCAATGATGAACAACACAATAAATGAAATTAAAAATTATCTAGAAGGAATCAGTAGCAGAAAAACTGAGGCAGAAGAATGGATAAGTGACCTGGAAGATAAAACAGTGGAAATAACTACCATAGAGCAAAATGAAGAAAAAAGAATGAAAAGAATTGAAGACAGTCTCAGAGACCTCTGGGATGACATTAAATGCACGAACATTCGAATTATAGGGGTCCCAGAAGAAGAAGAGAAAAAGAAAGGGACTGAGAAAATATCTGAAGAGATTATAGTTGAAAACTTCCCTAATATGGGAAAGGAAATAGTCACTCAAGTCCAGGAAGCACACAGAGTCCCATATAGAATATATCCAAGGAGAAATAAACCAAGACACATATTAATCAAACTATCAAAAATTAAATACAAAGAAAAAATATTAAAAGCAGCAAGGGAAAAACAACAAATAACATACAAGGGAATCCTCATAAGGTTAAAAGCTGATCATTCAGCCGAAACTCTGCAAGCCAGAAGGGACTGGCAGGACATATTTAAAGTGATGAAGGAGAAAAACCTGCAACCAAGATTACTCTACCCAGCAAGGATCTCATTGAGATTTGACAGAGAAATTAAAACCTTTACAGACAAGCAAAAGCTAAGAGAATTCAGCACCACCAAACCAGCTCTACAACAAATGCTAAAGGAACTTCTCTAGTCAGGAAACACAAGAGAAGTAAAAGACCTACAATAACAAACCCAAAACAATTAAGAAAATGGTAATAGGAACATACATATCAATAACTACCTTAAATGTAAATGGGTTAAATGCTCCAACCAAAAGACATATACTGGCTGAATGGATACAAAAACAAGGCCTGTATATATGCTGTCTACAAGAGACCCACTTCAGACCTAGGGACACATACAGACTGAAAGTGAGGGGATGGAAAAAGATATTCCATGCAAATGGAAATCAAAAGAAAGCTGGAGTAGCAATTCTCATATCAGACAAAATAGACATTATAAAAATGACTATTACAAGAGACAAAGAAGCACACTACATAATGATTAAGGGATCGATCCAAGAAGAAGATAGAACAATTTAAATATTTATGCACCTAACACAGGAGCACCTCAATACCTAAGGCAAATGCTAACAGCCATAAAAGTGGAAATTGACAGTGACACAATCATAGTACGGGACTTTAACACCCCACTTTCAGTAATGAACAGATCATCATAAATGAAAATAAATAAGGAAACACAAGCTTTAAATGATACATTAAACAAGATGGACTTAATTGATATTTATAGGACATACCATCCAAAAGCAACAGAATAAACTTTTTTCTCAAGTGCTCATGGAACATTTTCCAGGATAGACCATATCTTGGGTCAAAAATCAAGCTTTTGTAAATTTAAGACAATTGAAATCGTATCAGATATCTTTTCCAACCACAAAGCTGTGAGGCTAGATATCAATTACAGGGAAAAATCTGTAAAAAATACAAACACATGGAGGCTAAACAATACACTACTAAATAACCAAGAGATCACTGAAGAAATCAAAGAGGAAATGAAAAAATATCTAGAAACAAATGACAATGAAAACACGACGACCCAAAACCTATGGGATGCAGCAAAAGCACTTCTAAGAGGGATGTTTATAGCAATACAATCCTACCTCAAGAAACAAGAAACATCTCAAATAAACAACCTAACCTTACGCCTAAAGCAATTAGAGAAAGAAGAACAAAAAAGCCCTAAAGTTAGCAGAAGGAAAGAAATCATAAAGATCAGATCAGAAATAAATGAAAAAGAAATGAAGGAAACAATAGTAAAGATCAATAAAACTAAAAGCCAGCTCTTTGAGAAGATAAACAAAATTCGTAAACCATTAGCCAGACTCATCAGGAAAACAAGAGAGAAGACTCAAATCAATAGAATTAGAAATGAAAAAGGAAAAGTAAAAACTGACACTGCAGAAATACAAAGGATCATGAGAGATTACTACAAGCAACTACATGCTAATAAAATGGACAACCTGGAAGAAATGGACAAATTCTGAGAAAAGCACAACCTTTTGAGAGTGAACCAGGAAGAAATAGAAAATATAAACAGACCAATCACAAGCACTGAAATTGAGGCTGTGATTAAAAATCATCCAACAAACAAAAGTCCAGGACCAGATGGCTCACAGGTGAATTCTATCAAACATTTAGAGAAGAGCTAACACCCATCCTTCTCAAACTCTTCTAAAAATTGCAGAGGAAGGAAAACTCTCAAACTCATTCTATGAGGCCACCATCACCCTGATACCAAAACCAGACAAAGATACTACAAAAAAAGAAAATTACAGACCAATATCACTGATGAATATAGATGCAAACATCCTCAACCAAATACTAGCAAACAAAATCCAACAACACATTAAAAGGATCATACACCATGATCAAGTGGGATTTATCCCAGAGATGCAAGGATTCTTCAATATATGCAAATCAATCAATGTGATACACCATATTAACAAATTGAAGAATAAAAATCATACGATCATCTCAATAGATGCAGAAAAAGCTTTTGACAAAATTCAACACCCATTTATGATAAAAACTCTCCAGAAAGTAGGCACAGAGAGAAACTACCTCAACATAATGAAGGCCATATATGACAAACACAGAGCAAACATCATTTTCAATGGTGAAAAACTGAAAGCATTTCCTCTAAGATCAGGAACAAGACAAGGATGTCCACTCTCACCACTATTATTCAACATAGTTTTGGAAATCCTAGCCATGGCAATCAGAGAAGAAAAAGAAATAAAAGGAACATAAATTGGAAAAGAAGAAGTAAAACTGTCACTGTTTGCAAATGACATGATACTATACATATAGAATCCTAAAGATGCCACCAGAAAACTACTAGAGCTAATCAATGAATTTGGTAAAGTTGTAGGATACAAAATTAATGCACAGAAAGCTCTTCCATTCCTATACACTAATAACAAAAGATCAGAAAGAGAAATTAAGGATACAGTCCCATTCACCATTACAACAAAAAGAATAAAATACCAAGGAATAATCCTACCAAGGAGGTAAAAGACCTTACTCAGAAAACGATAAGACACTGATGAAAGAAATCAAAGATGACACAAACAGATGGAGAGATATAACATGTTCTTGGATTGGAAGGATCAATATTTTGAAAATGACTATACTACACAAAGCAATCTGCAGATTCAATGCAATCACTATCAAATTACCAATGGCATTTTTTACAGAACTAGAACAAAACAATCTTAAAATTTGTATGGAGACACAAAAGACTCCAAATAGCCGAAACAATCTTGAGGGTGAAAACAGAGCTGAAGGAATCAGTCTCTCTGATTTCAGACTATACTACAAAGCTACAGTAATCAAGACAATATGGTACTGGCACAAAAACAGAAATATAGATCAATGGAACAGGATAGAAAGCCCAGAGATAAACCCACACACATATGGTCACCTTATTTTTGATAAAGGAGGCAAGAATATACAATGGAGACAAGACAGCCTCTTCAATAAGTGGTGCTGGGAAAACTGGACAGCTACATGTAAAAGAATGAAATTAAAACACTCCCTAACACCGTACAGAAAAATAAACTCAAAATCTCTTAGGTCTTTAATGCAGGCACTATAAAACTCTTTGAGGAAAACATAGGCAGAACACTGTATGACATAAATCACAGCAAGATCCTTTTTGACCCACCTCCTAGAGAAATGAAAATAAAAACAAAAATAAACAAATGGGACCTAATGAAACTTAAAAGCTTTTGCACAGCAAAGGAAAACATAAACAGGACAAAAAGACAACCCTCAGAATGGGAGAAAATATTTGCAAATGAAGCAACTGACAAAGGATTAATCTCCAAAATTTACAAGCAGCTCATGCAGCTCAATATCAAAAAAACAAACAACCCAATCCAATAATGGGCAGAAGACCTAAATAGACATTTCTCGAAAGAAGACATATAGATCACCAACAAACACATGAAAGGATGCTCAACATCACTAATCATTAGAGAAATGCAAATCAAAACTACAATGAGGTATCACCTCCCACCAGTCAGAATGGCCATCATCAAAAAATCTACAAACCATAAATGCTGGAGAGGGTGTGGAGAAAAGGGAACCCTCTTGCACTGTTGGTGGGAATGTAAATTGGTATGGCCACTATG
The DNA here is from genome assembly GCF_005190385.1 of Monodon monoceros. NCBI lineage: Eukaryota > Metazoa > Chordata > Mammalia > Artiodactyla > Monodontidae > Monodon > Monodon monoceros. Next base: position 132,131,313 of record NW_021703774.1, on the reverse strand, counting down.
GAGAACAGTATGGAGGTTCCTTAAAAAGTAAAAATAGAACTACCATACAACCCAGCAATCCCACTACTGGGCATATACCCTGAGAAAACCATAATTCAAAAAGAGTCATGTACCACAATGTTCATTGCAGCTCTATTTACAATAGCCAGGACCTGGAAGCAACCTAAGTGTCCATTGACAGATGAATGGATAAAGAAGATGTGGCACATATATACAATGGAATATTACTTAGCCATAAAAAGAAATGAAATTGAGTTATTTGTAGTGAGGTGGATGGACCTAGAGACTAACATACATAGTGAAGTAAGTGAGAAAGAGAAAAACAAATACCGTATGCTAACACATATATATGGAATCTAAGAAAAAGAAAAAAAAAAAAGGTCATGAAGAACCTAGGGGCAGGACAGGAATAAAGACGCAGACGTAGAGAATGGACTTGAGGACACAGGGAGGAGGAAGGGTAAGCTGGGGCGAAGTGAGAGAGTGGCATGGACATATATACACTACCAAATGTAAAATAGATAGCTAGTGGGAAGCAGCCACATGGCACAGGGAGATCAGCTCGGTGCTTTGTGTCCACCCAGAGGGGTGGGATAGGGAGGGTGGGAGGGAGACGCAAGAGGGAGGAGATATGAGGGTATATGTATACATATAGCTGATTCACCTTGTTATAAAGCAGAAACTAACACACCATTGTAAAGCAACTTATACTCCAATAAAGATGTTAAAAAAAAAAAAAAAAGCAATGCGCTCAGCACTGGGAACATAAAGATTAGAGGTTGGGGTCTCTCCTTCCAAGTTATTTGTATTCTAGTGAAGGTGAGTGTGACCAGCTTTCCTGGTTTCCTGGGACCATCCTGGTTTTAACATTGAAAGTCCCATATTCCAGGAACCCCCTCAGTGCTGGGCAGCCTGAGATGGTTGGTTGCTCTCGGTCCACTAGGAGAGACAAATGTCCAAACAGGTAGTTTTAAAGTGAAGTGTACGTGCTTTGGTATTGATAGCTGTAGTACTATTAATAGTTGTAGTACTACTCGTAGTAAAATCATGTCCAGAATATATTGGACGCTTCTTATACGTTATGCATTGTGTTAAGTTCTCAATATAGAGCTCCTTATTAATAGTCACATCTGTTCTGTAAAGTCATCTCATTTCACGGAAGAAAATGAAATCTCAGAGAGAGTCAGTAACTTGCGCAAGACCACAAAGTTTGTAAATTGTGGTGCTTGAATTCAGTCTCAGGCTAACTCCAAAACTTACTTTCTTAAATATTAAACTGAACTTGCTCCACCACATACCTACTCGCATCAATGCAAAGAACAGAGCTGAGAGACAGAATAATGGGGAGGAAGCCAAGCCACATTGGGCCATTCAAAGAAGGCTTCCTGGAAGAAGTGACACCTGAAATGAATCTCAAAAGATAAATCGGAGTTTGTCAGAAGGTAAGCGGGATGAGACACTTCAGGTGGAGAGAACAGGTTGGACAAAAGTACAGAAGCATGAAACCACACGGGCTAGGTGGAAATTGTAGTCTGATTAGCTTTGCTGCAGTACAGAGTATGAGCTGGGGTTTGCCAGGAAATAAGGCAAAAGACACAGTTATAGGTTGGAGTCCTAGTAGTTATAGCCAACTGGATCCAGTGAGAGATGGGCTTCCTTCCATTTAAAAACATTTGCACAAGGAAAACAATTAATCCTCTTTGTTGTAGAACATTTTTCATGTGACAAACTGATTTGGGAACTAACACCACTGCACTTGCAAATCTGGAGCAAAAACATTGTAGTATCACATGCTGAGAACCTGAGGCTAACAAAAAAAAAAAAAGGAAAAAATATACCTCATGAAAAGTCATTGGTAAATGTGCTAAAATATACCTTATGAAAAGTCATTGGCAAATGTGCTGAGTAGCTGTTTTCCAATGCAAATAGTGACAAGAATGAAATAAAGACGCCATCTAGCCACTGCATAATGGATTTTTTTTTAAGACCAGGAATGTTAACACCATGTAGACCTTTCAGCAGAAAGGCTAAATATGTTTGATTGATATATATGCCAGACATGTGAACAAATGAGAGAGCCAATAAAAATGTCTGGTCCAATTGTACTTGCTATATTGAAGGTATTTTTCTAGCTGGCTTAGGATTATTTATTCCTTCATTGAAAGATGTTTACCGAGCATCTTGTACTATATTCTGGTACTGTCCTCGGTACTGAAAACACATTTGGGGAATATCTGAACCATAACTTTAAGGGCATTATAATTTGATGGGAAAGTAGATATGCAGACAATTAGAAAATGATGTTATACATGCTATATCAGAGGTGTATATAAAGTGCAATGAGAAGGTTCCTTTTAATCTGGCCAGGAGACTCGGAAAAGGCTTCAAATGACCTTTGACCTGACTCAATAAGAAGAGTTTTCCAGAAAGGTGTAATGATAACAACAGCACTACCATCTATCTATTGAGCACTTAAGTACCACTCAAAGCAGTAAACTTTTTATACACCTTATTTTGATCCTCACAATAGCTCTACAAGGTAAATATTATCATCCCAATTTTTTAAATGGAGAAACTAAGCCTCAAGAAATCCACGATCTAGCAACTAAGTAACAGAACCAGGATTTGGATCTGTATCTGCTTGACTCCAGAGCTGGGGTTCTTGACCTTATGCTGCATGTTTTCTCCCTAAGGAAAGGCATTCCAGGTGGGAGGAAGAGAACAAGCAGAGGCACAGAGGCTGGAATTGGCACAGCATGCTCATGAAACTGTCAGTAGGAGTGCATGGTCAAGCACAGGCTATGAATGGAGAATGATAAAGGATGATACAAAAGCCACATCGTGGAGCATTTGGTACGTCATGAGAAATAATCTGGACTTTATCCCACCGAAGAATGGGTTAATAGGTAAAGATAATAGCAGAGCATTCTTCCTGATCAATGTTCTCTTTCTGAGATGAGAAGATGTATTGTGATCCACGTCTAGATCATTCCCTCTGCCAGGATAAAGATGAGTAACATCAGAACCCTATGGTCTAAAATGCTTGTGTTGGGCTTCCCTGGTGGCGCAGTGGTTGAGAGTCCGCCTGACGATGCAGGGGACACGGGTTCGTGCCCCGGTCCGGGAAGATCCCACGTGCTGTGGAGCGGCTGGGCCTGTGAACCATGGCCACTGAGCCTGCGTGTCCGGAGCCTGTGCTCCGCAATGGGAGAGGCCACAACAGTGAGAGGCCTGCATACTGCAAAAAAAAAAAGATAAAATCCTTGTGTGTGAGAAGCTATGTTGCTATAGAGAATTCATATATTCATGTATTCAGTATTTGTTTTTATTCCAAGTTTTTTTTAGCACCTATCATGTACCAGGTCTTGTACTAAGTACATGAAATTACGGTGAGCATAACGAACATGGCTTCTGTTCCCAGGGAGCTCACGTATGCACGAAGTAGAAAATAAACAATGACCAAATATTTAGTCACAAACTGAGATGGGTTCTAGGAGGGGAACGATGCTATGAGAGGTTAAGCGGAAGGAATCTGGGAGATTTGACACTTTCTCTGAGGAAATGTTATTTCAAGTGAGTTCTGAAAAGTAAATAGAAATTAACTAGGTAAACTGAGGGAAGAGAGCATTCTAGACAGAAGGAACCAATTCTGCAATGGTCCTGAGGTAGAATTTATCATGGGTTGGTGGAGAAATTGACAGAAGCTTAGAGCAGAGAGAGCAAGGTGGGGAGAACAGGCAGACCTCATTTTTACTGGGCTTCACTTTATTGCACTTCACAGACTGCGATTTTTACAAATTGAAGGTTTGTAGCAACCCTGCCTGCAGCAAGTGTACTGGCACCACTTTTCCAACAGCATTTGCTCACTTCATGTCTCTGTGTCACTGACTGATAAAGCAGCGGCAGGGTTTCAGAGGACTGACTCCAATTTTGCAAGAAGTTCTACAGTGGGTAAAATGCTATCGAACACCATTGCACGCTACAGAGACATGGTTCATGAAAGGAAGATTCAATCGATGCAGCAAACTTCATTGTTGTCTTATTTTAAGAAATTACCACGGCCACCCCAACCAACCTTCAGCAACCACCACCCTCATCGGTCAGCAGCCATCAACATCGAGGCAAGACCTCCACCAGCAAAAAGACTGCCACTCATTGAAGGCTCAGATAATGGGTAGCATTTTGTAGCAATAAAGTGTTTATAATAAAGGTATGTACATTGTTTTTTTAGAGATGCATAGACTACAGTATAAACATAACTTTCATGCGCATTTGGAAACCAAAAAATTGATGTGACTCACTCTATTGTGATATTTGCTTTATTGTGGTGGTCTGGAACCAAACCCACAGCATGTCTGAGGCATGCCTGTACTGGAGATGAGGCCAGAATGGCAGGTGGACACCAAGTCATGTATGGTCTCATAAGCCATGGTAAGGACACTGCTCTGGTATCTGGAGCCTTGTAAAAACTTCTTGAGAGTTATTTCCACATCTAAGATCTATCCTAAAAATATCTCCACTCTCTGACACAGTTATCTATATAACTTCTAGAATCTCTTTCTTTTGCCCTAGTTGCTTAAAAAATCAGAGCTAAAATTATTTTAGACATTCCATTCAAATCGATATGGTGATATGTGGGTCTATTCAGTTCTTCCAGAAATTTCCTCTGAAGTGATATTGATTTTTCACATTCAGAAATTCATTCTAATGAAATCACTTATTCTGAAGATCACGTTGCATCTGCTCTTTGCTTTGTGAGTTTTGCAATGGATTTCAGCCAAAGCATGAGTAGTTGACATACTCCAGAAATAAGTCATACATCTATTATTCCAACCAAACAAATGGAGGAGAAAAGGGAGATTAATACGAGGAAGTGAGAAGAGGCACACTTTTAAATTGCTACAGTCAGAAGGTAGCATTTTCTATTTCCTAGGATTTTGAGTTTTAAAAAAATTCTCGAAGTGCTTTCTCCTATATTTTCTAATTTTCTCCTCACAACAACTCATGATTCTCCCCATTTTTTGGATGAGGAAACTGAGCCACTCAGAGATAAAATAGATTGCCTGTGGTCTCATTGTTAGTTATGGTGGAAATGGAATTCACAGTCAGGTCTAAGACTCCAGAGTCAATGCTCTTTACTCTACAACCCACTGCCTGCCATGAACAAACAGAAATGATTTTCGGATGCTCTGTCCATAGGGATGATCAGTGCAGACACAGTGAGTACACAATCCTTTCTAACATTTCACAGCTGGTCTACCTTATAAAGTAGCTGTGATCTTCTGCCCCCAGATCCCACCAAACCCCTTCCCTCCCGATGGGTTAAGCCTCACCTCACTGTGTGGCTTGATAAAGGAAATCCTGGGAAATTAATGGCCTTGTTACCACCATTGGTGCTTAATGACCTTGCAGTTCCCTGTGGAGTGTATGGGCCAGTTTGTTAATGAACCACTTCTTCATTCTCTGGTTCCCCTGTAAGTCTCTTAGAGTAGCATCAGATTTTGAAGCCAGAAAAGAACAGATTGAACACCGACTATACTATAGTCAGTGTACAGTATGGTATAGCACTATACTATGTGCTTTGCATGTACTACCTTGCCGATGCTCATTGAATCTGAAAATGATCCTGTGGTGCAGCCGTCATTATCCCTATTTTACAGATGAGCAAAGTGAGTCACAGAAAAGTCAGTTAACATGCAAAGACCATACACCTATTAAGTAGTAGAGCCAGGATTTGAATTCATGGAAGTGAACTTTAAGACTCATATTCTTAACCGCCAGGATGGATATCCTCAGGCCATTCTGCCTGAAACCCTGACACTGAAGCTGTTTGGTTGGTTTGCTTTGGGAAGGGTGTACAGACCTAACTACATTTATTGCCTCTTCCCTTACATCAAGGGTTACAGAAAAACCATCCCCTACTCTTGCAGCTCCCTGAAATTAAGATAAATGCAGCTGGTGGGCAGAAACATAAACACATCCCTTCTTATATTAACTTAATGGAGTACAACATCTCAAGGATTTTATTTCTTCCCATCATCCCTCAAATTAGGAGGAAAGCTTCATGAAGCTAGAAGGAGTGAACGAGGGTACATTTCATTGGAATGATTTCTAATTTCTTCTGATTCAAGTTTCATTTAGGTACAAATCATCTGGTTGTTGAAACTTAGTTAAATGACAAACAGTGCTGGTTGGCGGTGGTAGGGTTCAGTGTTCCAGATCCAACATGGTTAAGAAACCCTCAAACCTCCCTCACCTGGAATTTTGTCTCTTTTGAATGCTTGTTCTACAATTACAAAAAAGGCTAAAAACACAGATATACACACATATATATCACTAAAGCTGTGTTCTTATTTTTATTATTATTATTTCTTTTGTGGTACGCGGGCCTCTCACTCTTGTGGCCTCTCCCATTGTGGAGCACAGGCTCTGGATGCGCAGTTTCAGCGGCCACGGCTCACGGGCGCAGCCGCTCCACGGCACGTGGGATCCTCCCAGACCGGGGCATGAACCCATGTCCCCTGCATCGGCAGGCGGACTCCCAACCACTGCGCCACCAGGGAAGCCCCTAAAGCTGTGTTTTTAATATCAGTATCTTCAGGTAAGTATCTGACGTTGGGAAAGAAGGACTTGCAGTGATCTGATCATTTTTAGAGGTCAGATTTGGTATCACAAGGAAGGGGAGTGAAGAGCTGTGGGCAACTTACCCTATTGTGAGCCTCAGTTTCCACATCTCTAATGAGAAACTTAAAGAATCCCTGAGGTCTTTTTCAGCCTAGATGTGCCATATAGAGAGATTTTAAGCTGGAAGATCATATAAGGGAAGGGTAATATAGGTTTGGCTAAAACCAGGTTACTTTGTTGAACTGATAAAGGGTCTAATTCTGGAGTCTACCTCATTTTGCCTTCCTACATCAGGACTTCAAGACCTACTCTCCTCATCCAACAATCTCTATGTCTGATGATCTCACCTCCTAAATTGTTTCTTATGTCTACCCACTGCCCCTCTCCATTTCTGTGCTATCAGTTTAGGCCAAGCCAACATCATCTCTTACTTGGATGATTCCAAGGCCGTTTTAATTGTACCCACTTAACTCTGTCCTTTACACTGCAGCCATGGGAATCATTCTAAAATGCAAAACATGTTACTCTAGTTTAAAACATTTCAGTGTCTTACCATAGTCTATGGGAGAAAAAAAAAAGAAATTAAAAAAAGAAAGACCTTCCCAACCAACTTCTGCTTACATTTCCACTGCCTCATTTTTCACTGTCTTCCATCATAAATTTCATGCTCTAAAAATGCCAAATTCTGCAATGCCATGTCATGCCATTAAATCCTCTGAGCTTTTGCTTTGGCTGTTCTCTCTGCCAGGAATGCACTACCCTACTCTTTCAGATCAGTAGCTTGTACTCATGAATCCTCTGAGCTAGATGACTCCTTGGGAACAAGTACCCATGTTGTGTGCTTCTATAATACCCTGTTCATACCTTTTGCTTATCACTGGCCACATCACCTTTAAGCTGTAAGGAACACCAGCATTTAGAGGTTACCCTTAGGATTAAAAGGTGGTAAAGGAGGCTCAGAAGGATAAACCAGGGAGGATGCGTATACCAGGAGAGTGTGGCAGAAGAAAAGCCAAAATACAAAGGAGTTTTTTTGAAGATGGGAATATACAGAGAACTGCTAAAATTCAACAATAAAACAACCCAATTCAAAAATGGGCAAAGGGGCTTCCCTGGTGGCGCAGTGGTTGAAAGTCCGCCTGCCAATGCAGAGGACACGGGTTCGTGCCCCGGTCCGGGAAGATCCCACATGCCGCGGAGCGGCTGGGCCCGTGAGCCATGGCCGCTGAGCCTGCGCGTCCGGAGCCTGTGCTCCACAACGGGAGAGGCCACAACAGTGAGAGGCAAAAGGGCAAAGGACCTGAATAGACATTTTTCCAAAGAAGATACACAAATAGCCAATAAGCACATGAAAAAATGGTCAACCTCACTCATCATTACGGAAATGAAAATCAAAACTACAGTGAGATATCCCCTCACATCTATTAGGATGGTTGCTACCAACAAACAAACAAACAAACAAACAAAAAACCCACCAGAAAATAACAAGTGTTGATGAAAAAAGATGTGGAGAAATCAGAACCTTTGTGCACTGTTTCTGGGAATGTAAAATGGTACAGCTGCTGTAAGAAACAGTATATGGCAGTCCTTAAAAAAATTAAAAATAAAATTACTATATGATCCAGCAGTTGCACTCTGATATATATCTAAAAGAACTGAAAACAGGGACTCGAACAGATATTTCTTCACAGCAGGATTATTCACAATAGCTAAAACATGGAAACAATCTAAGTGTCCACCAACAGATAAATGGATTTTTTAAAATGCGGTATATACATACAATGGAATATTATTCAGCCTTAAAAAAGAAGGAAAGTCTGACATGTGCTACAACACGGATGAACTTTAAAGATGTTATGCTAAGTTATGCTAAGAATAAACCAGTTACAAAAAGACTAATACTGTATGATTCCCATTATACAAGGTACCTAGAGTAGTCAAAATTATAGGGCCAGAAAGTAGAATGGTGGTTGCCAGGAGCTTGGGAAGGGAAAATGGGGAGTTATTGTTTAATGGGTACAGAATTTCAGTTTTACAAGATGGAAAGAGTTCTGGAGATGGATGGTGGTGATGGTTACACAATAACCTGAATACTTAATGCCCCTGAACTAAGACCTAAATAGAAATTTCTCCAAAGAAGACATACAGATTGCCAACAAAGGCATGAAAGGATGCTCAACATCATCAATCATCAGAGAAATGTAAATCAAAACCACAATGAGGTATCACCTCACACCGGTCAGAATGGCCATCATCAAAAAATCTACAAACAATAAATGCTGGAGGGGGTGTGGAGAAAAGGGAACACTCTTGCACCGTTGGTGGGAATGTAAATTGATACAGCCACTATAGAGAACTCTACGGAGGTTCCTTAAAAAACTAAAAATAGAACTACCGTACCACCCAGCAATCCCACTACTGGGCATATACCCTGAGAAAACCATAATTCAAAAAGAGTCATGTACCACAATGTTCATTGCAGCTCTATTCACAATAGCCAGGACATGGAAGCAGCCTAAGTGTCCATCGACAGATGAATGGACAAAGAAGATGTGGCACATATATACAATGGAATATTACTCAGCCATAAAAAGAAATGAAATTGAGTTATTTGTAGTGAGGTGGATGGACCTAGAGACGGTCATACAGAGTGAAGTAAGTGAGAAAGAGAAAAACAAATACCGTATGCTAACACATATATATGGAATCTAAAAAAAAAAAAAAAAAGGTTCTGAAGAACCTAGGGGCAGGACAGGAATAAAGACACAGACATAGAGAATGGACTTGAGGACACGGGGAGGGGGAAGGGTAAGCTGGGACAAAGTGAGAGAGTGGCATGGACATATATATATATACACTACCAAATGTAAAATAGATAGCTAGTGGGAAGCAGCCACATGGCACAGGGAGATCAGCTCGGTGCTTTGTGACCACCTAGAGGGGTGGGACAGGGAGGGTGGGAGGGAGACGCAAGAGGGAGTGGATATGGGGATATATGTAAACGTATAGCTGATTCACTTTGTTATACAGTGGAAACTAACACACCATTGTAAAGCAATTATACTCCAATAAAGATGTTAAAAAATTTGTTTTTAATTAAAAAAAATAAAAACATCTCAAATGAAAAAAAAATGGTTAAGATGGTAAATTTTATGTTATATATATTTTACCACAACAAAACAACTGGGTAAAAATTAAACACGGTGTTCATCTCCTGTATAAAATTCTGCTTGGACATCCTGCGAAATGAGTTCTGAAAAGTGACCGCTGGATTGAGCCATATAGAATTCCTTGGTGATCTCAGAAAATGCTTTTGAGATATGTTGAATAATGAAAGAACGCACAGATTATTTCTTTACTGATCTCAATTCTTACTTATGAACTTGTTAGCTTTCAGAAGGAGTAGATTTGTAGGAGCAAACTTTTAAAAAAAAATTGAGATTGTCTTATGTCAGAGCAAGGCTAAGTTTTTGACCGAGATTACCCTTTCCAGGCAAGTCGATTCAAAGTTAGTGCTCTTGGGGCAAGCCACTGTGGCCTCTACAGGGTTCTTTTGTCTTCTAACTGGAGTGAGCAATCCTGGAAAATCTAATCACAACAGGTAGGAGTCAGAGCTGGGGTTTTCTCGCCAGCAGTCAGATTTTTATCACAGGCAGGTTTCAGAGAAGCCAATGTATCAAAGGTCATTTGGAGAGAGAGATCCTCTGTTTCCCTCTCCACCTTGATACAGCTGCAGAAATGGGTCTCACTGAGGACATCAGCATGAAACCACATACCCTACTGTGGTCTACAAGGCTGACCGCTTGGTTCTCCTCTCCTATAACCCTCTCCCTGGTTCTCTCGGCTCTGACCCTCCTGGCCTTCTCTGCGCACCTTAAACACTCCAAAGTGTTCCGTTTGCTTAAAGTCCTTGCAGGTCTGGCCCCTTCTTGTCATTCTGGTTTCAGCTCAAATGTCCCCCCCCCGCCTCCACCTCAGAGAGGCCTTCTGTAACCACCGTGGTCACGGTAGCCCTCAACCCCAGTCAACCTCTGGCCCACCTCCGATGGTATTATCTTCACAGCACTAGTATCGCCAAGAGATAGCCCTATTGACCCGTACGTTTGGGTGGTCATCATCTGTCTCTCTTTTTTAGACTGTTAGCCTCTTGAAGGTAGGGGGCCCATCAGTCCTCACACTGATACATCTTTATTAACCAAACGGCACCCAGCACAGATTAGGTACTCTGTTAAATGAATACATAGATGAAGGTTTTCAAGTGACTGCAAACGTTCAGTCATAAGCCAAGTTCTGCACATCTCCAGTTATTGCATCCTAGTTACTCCTTGAGGCTCCCCAAAATGCTAGAGTCTGTTTCCATGGAAGGATATGATCCAGTGAGTGGTTCTCAGGCTGCATCAGAACTACTGGGGTTTAAAATGTAGGTTTCAGGGCCTTACCCCCAGAGGTTCTATTTAAGTGGGTTGGAGGGGGCTCTGCCCACTGCAGGGGATACAGATGCCACCAGCAGACTGCTCTTGGAGAATGCAGTTGTATAATTTAGTCTCTGCACCTTCACACCTCATAGGCCAAACTGTGGCAACTCTGACCTTGGTGTATGCCTGGATGGACGGATAGATGAATGGATGGATGGATGGATGGATGGACACATGGACTGTGACTCTTACAGGCCAACTAGTCCAGAAGGAAGGCAACAGACCATGATGCTCTTTCCAGGCAGGGACTGCAGGAAAAACTAAGGTTGAAGAGATATTTGGGATGTCTGATGGAGAGAAAAATCAGAAGCCTTGATTGTTGTTATTTAGAGATGGCCTCTGAAACACAACACAAAGGGGGCTGAATTCAGATGGATGCTCTCAGGGCTCCCAGAATTGGGGTTCAATTCTGGATCACTAGAACTGCAGTGTTATCTGGGCAAATACATTTTGGCATGGGATTTTGAATAAGCACATAATAATTAGAACAAGCATCCTATATGTTTTAGCACTTTCTATACATTAACTCTAATTTTGAAACAACCCTAGATGTTCCTGTCTGCATTTTACAAATTTAAAAAAATGGGGTTTGAGACAGGATAAGCAGCTTGTCCAAGTCAAGGTGATTGGCAGGGATGTGACCCCAGGTCTCCGTGGCTCCAAAGCCCATGCTGCTTCCACTCTACAGCCCAGGAGAGATATGTTTTGCTTCCTAAAGTTCAAAGTTTGGGTGTTTTGTGTCTGCATTTGCTTGTGCAGGAGGCTGAAGAGGTCAGTGGCTGCCTGTACATGAGTGTGTTGTAGTTTGCACCATGTCTCTGTGGGTGCCTGTATCTGTTGGTTCCTCTGTCCCTGGACCTGGGTTTGAATCCCTGGGCCAGAAGCTCTGTGTTGCCTGTGTTAGGGTGCTGGGAAATAAGGAAGGAGAACAAGTCAATGAAGTGAAGTATTTAAATCAAATATTCAACGACCACAATATGTGCATCTTTCCCAGAGGGGGCTTTTGTGTATGGGTTTTTACATAGAGAGAAAAACGTCCATCTCCTCAACTTCCCAAGAGACGGACACTTCCTATGAGCAGATTCTTACAACACCTGGTGCTTTAAGATTCTCCTTTTAGACTGTGGGTGGTTTTCAAAAAGGGATTTAAGATGGGGTTTCACACATTCTCCAAGTGCTTTTCTAAGAAGTAAAACTCCCACAATCTTGGCCACTTCATTTTCACTTAGATCTGTGAGATTCTTCTCTCTGTTTCAATTTAAAGTAAATATACATTATTGCTAAGCACAAAGCGATATGAGCACTAGAATAAAGAGAGATGGGCTCTGAATCCACGGCTCAGATCCCCATGGTTCCTCTGGATTTCTGTCTAGACTGGTCCCTTCCCCTCCTCAAACAGGATTCTCCTACTGGAATCTATGCATGTGCTGTCTCTGGTTCTGGTTCACCCCTCAGAGCACACCTATAAAGGAAGGAGGAAGGAAATGCTTCTTACAGGTAGAAAGGCAGGAAGTGATGGGGTAGTGGCAGAAGTCCCATCCACATCTCCTCCTGGCTGGGCACTGTCTCTGACACACACACATCCGGCCATGCCTCTCCCGTGGTTAATTTCCTTCAAAGGCTTCCCCTGGCCTGAATGAGTGGACTCGGCTGGGCCTGCCCACCCTCCACTACTGCCAACCTCTGGAGTCCCTCTCCTAGTGTTGGTGACATGTCAGCCACCTTCCAGTCCCTCAGAAGCATCAAGCACTTTCCTGCCTTGTGACCTTCTGCCCACAGTTGCCTTATCCTGTGAACAACCCCTACCTTAGTCAATTCCTACTTGTCCTTCAGGGTTCAGCTCAGAGAGCTGTTCTACTTAGGAAGTCTCTGGTCTCCCTGCACACACACAAGGCCAGATCCACCTTCTGCAGACTCTCAATGCACCCATGGTTAGTTAGCTGTGTCATCTGCTTTTTTGATGACTGTCTTCCCCAAATAAAGAAAGCTCCCTGAGGGCTGGGACCATGCCTGCCTCATTCATCTGTGCATGTCCAGGGCTTATAACAGGCTTTTCATTTAGCAGGTATCAATGGAGTAAACCTTTGCTGAATGAAAAAATAAATGAGCCCCAGGTTCTTTATCTGTAAAGTAGAGATAATAATAAAACTCCTATGAGGATTAAATGAGATAGCAGAAGTGACCCTGCCTGGCCCATAACTAGATTTTGTTTTGTTTTCTTAGTAGCTCATTCCCTAAATAGAGGAGAATCAAAAATGAAACCAGCAGCCTCCTAGGACTGTAAGCTTTCTGCCACTGGAGGCCTTTGAACACAGGATGGATAACAATTTTGCAGGGATATTGTAGAAGGATGGTCATGAGTCCAGATAAGTGGTCCTCAATATTGGCTGCCCATTAGGATCAATTGGAAAGTTAAAAAAAAAGACTGATGACCCCAAAGATTCTGATTTAATTGTTCAAGAATGGGATCGGGGCGGGAATATTTTTTAACCCAGGTGATTCTAATGTGAACCATGGTTGTGAACCACTGGTTTAAAATAGATGATCTTTAGAACTCTTCTTGTCATGAGAGGCTGTCACTCCAGGGAAGTGAAGACCACTTGTTCCTTCTGAGAAAGAGGGAGAGAAGGAGGAGGAGATGGATGGGGAGGGGAAAGGGGAGGGAGGAGAGAGAGCAGAAGGAGGACAGGAGGGGAGGAAAGAGGAGAGAGGGAGAAAGAGGAAGGAAGAGAACCCTTCAGCACAGCAATTCTTTTAATTTAAAAAATGAACATCTATAGCTGTGTAACTCTAGAGTCAGCCACACAGCATTTGGGAGACCACTGGCTTTGGAATTTCAGACCCTCTCTGTTGAAGAAGGGTAAGCGGACTTCCCTGGTGGCGCAGTGGTTAAGAATCCGCCTGCCGATGCAGGGGACGCAGGTTCGAGCCCTGGTCCGGGAAGATCCCACATGCCGTGGAGAAACTAAGCCCGTGCGCCACAACTACTGAGCCTGTGTGCCTAGAGTCCATGCTCCGCAACAAGAGAAGCCACTGCAATGAGAAGCCCACGCACCGCAATGAAGAGTAGCCCCTGCTCGCCGCAACTAGAGAAAGCCCACGCACAGCAACGAAGACCCAATGCAGCCAAAAATAAATAAATAAATATTTAAAAAAATAATCTTAAAAAAAAAAAAAGAAGGGTGAGCCTTTCCAGCCCAGCCCTGCGATTTGGGGTAAGTCACTTTGCCTCACTGAACCTGTTTCCCCAGGTTAAAATGGAAATAATGATAATCTTGTCATATACATTTTGGGAGAATTCAATAAAATAAGATATAAAAAGGAGTCTAGTAAATGTTAGCACAAGGTAAGTCCTCAGTAATACATAATAACAATATATTATTATTATTATTGTCAATGTGAATACATTTCATAAGCCCAAGTATAGTTATAAGGCATTATCATTGTGACTATTGGCCGGTCCAGGTTGAAAGCTATTGAATTGATTTTTTTCTCTTTTGAAACCCAGAAGCATTCTTAGAGAGCTGTGGTTTTCTCTTGCTTTCCTGCACTGATTCAGTTTTCTTAAAAATATGCACACACACTCACACATATACAAATGTATATACACACATGAACATACACATATTTCTCCTTTTTTCTGAGTCCCCATGCAGAATGACACCATGCCTGAGAAAATATGAATAAGGATTTATCGGGCTGTGCTGCTTTCCCCTGGGGTGGTAAGGTCACATATATATTGCTAGAAATGATCCACCCACTCGTTGCTCACAGGATCCTTATAGAACTGAACACCTGACCCTAAACAATGGGGGAAGATTCAAAGGACTGCGTTGCAAAAAAGGGAATTTTAAACAGATTCTCTGCATCAGCTTGTAATATGATGGCAGCTCCCGAGCATGTCCTGTTTGAAAATCAGTCACTGGTGCATAAAAGCGAACCATGTCACACCTCCCCACATTGACACAGCCTCCCTCCCAGGCAGGAAGCATGCCCACTGGATGAGCATGGCTGCATCCCTCATGAACTCACAAAAGCCTGGTTTGCTCCTGAAGATGTCCCAGTTCTATTGGTCCTACAGGTTCCACAGCCCTATATATAGCAAACACCTAATGTTCCAGGTGTTAAAACCGCCCAGCTGGGGCTTCCCTGGTGGCTCAGTGGTTGAGAGTCCACCTGCCGATGCAGGGGACACGGGTTCGTGCCCCGGTCTGGGAAGATCCCACATGCCGCAGAGCAGCTGGGCCCGTGAGCCATGGCCGCTGAGCCTGCGCGTCCGGAGCCTGTGCTCCGCAACAGGAGAGGCCACAACAGTGAGAGGCCTGTGTACTGCAAAAAACAAAAACAAAAAACTGCCCAGCTGGTGGGATACTGGCTGGATACATGCAGTAGAGCGATAAAGATGAAGAAACCAAATATGGAGGTCGGAGTATTTAATATATTGGAGCCACCCTTCAGGCATAAGGACAGGCTAATGGGCTAAAATGACAATGGCAAGAGGTAGAAAGATGTAAGTTTAGCACCAAGTGGGCTTTTCAATGCTGTTTGAAACTGCAGAACTCAAGTTTAGGGACGATGTGGTTATCAGCTTTTTATAAATGCATGTCATCAATGCCCACTGCAAATTCTGGAATGCCTTGGGTAATCCATCAGGTGGGATGCAGAGGCAGAAGAGCTGTGAATACGTACATAAACATTTTGAAAACAATTTCCTGGGTAATTATTACATTGTCTCTCTCCTCTTATCCTACCATGGTGGAGAAATCCTGCTTAAAATCAGGTCCTACAGATAGACACTCATTGCACCAAGCCTGGGGCTGGTTCAACCTCCAATTCACCTCCTGGGAACACAATATCTTCCCATCTTTTTCACATTATCTAAACCTACACGAATTCCCTCTAGATGTACAACACCTGACAATTTGCCAAGTCCCTTTCCATTTAACTATTTTATTTGATCCTCCCAACCTTATCCCCATCTGACAGAAAGGAGCCTGAGCCTCAGAGGAGTGATGTGATTTCCCTAAGGTCACACAGCTAAGAAGGGACTTGAATCAAATGTTGATCTCCCAGATCTTTATTTACAGTTCTCTCCAGTTCTTTCATACAAATAAAAAAGACTATTAGTGTTAGTATTCAGCCCATTTGTCTCTTTTAGTTTTTTAATTTTTAAAAATAAATTTATTATTTATTTTTGGCTGCATTGGGTCTTCATTGCTGCGAGTGGGCTTTCTCTAGCTGCGGCGAGCAGGGGGGCTACTCTTTCTTGCGGTGTGTGGGCTTCTCACTGCGGCGACTTCTCGTTGTGGAGCATGGGCTCTAGGCACGCAGGCTCAGTAGTTGTGGTGCACGGGCTTAGTTGCTCCCCAGCATATGGGATCTTCCCGGACCAGCGCTCGAACCCACATCCCCTTCATTGGCAGGCGGATTCTTGACCACTACATCACCAGGGAGATCCCCCCTTTGTCTCTTTTAAATAACACTAGTTATTATGCGGTAGACACTGGGCTAAGAATTTTATATAGTATGTAACTTATTGCCCAAACAACCCTTCCATGTTGGTATTATTGTCCCACTTTATGGCTAAGGACCCTGAGGCTCAGAGGTGAAGAGACTAACCCAAGGCTGCAGTCAGCTTAGCCGTCCTCTCCTCTAAGTTACTGCTCTGAGATGCATGACTGGGCCAAGGGTCTGCTTTGTGACCCCCATGGCACTGATCACACTGTGTTGCTAGCATCTGTTCAGACATGTCTCCTATCCAAATGCAGGGCCATGTCTTAATCCCAAGGTCCCCTGTACCGATTCCAGGGCTGACACATACTACACGTGTGCATAAATATCACAGCACACAGGGCACAAGCACAGAGCTGGATTTTGAACATAAACCTCTCTGCACCCTGAACATCTTATTTGGTTCTGTCTAAAAAGGCTCCCACACAGGCCCCATAGATCCAGGTTCTGTCCAGAGAAAATTCTCCTTCTCCCTTAAGCGACTCTAGTCATCTCTCTCAGCCAGAACCAAAGGTGTAATTGGGTTTCTGATGAAAGAACACCAATCTTGTCCCCAAAGATGACAGTGCCTGGGTGAGACCAGAGATGGCGAGGCATAATTAACAAATTTTTTCTCCCATCTCCGCCTAAGGAAGATGAAGTTCCAATTACAAATTTCCTGAGCAAATTGCTACTCAATTGCACAAAGCTGATTTTCAAGGCATTGACACCTCCATGGTTTGCTTGCTTATTAGATACAAAGGTTGGGAAAGACGGAGGAGTATTTAAAAGCTAGTTTTCAGACCAATGAATCTGAAGAAATTCTCTTTATTGGTCTGCAAGAGGAGGCAGTGGGGCCGGGGGGGAGGCAGAACCAGGTCTGATAAAGGGGATTAAATGGCCTCTTATACATCTGACAGCAAAGAGCAGTCCCCACGGGAATCCCAAATCCTGCTGGTGCGAATAAAGTGCACGATATTACTCCGGTAATATAGTGTACAATATAAGGCGTCTGGATGCTGGGGCCAGAGCCACGACCTACATCTTCCGCAAACCAATTTTCTGCTGGGTTGGATGTGTAAAAAAGAATCCAGATACAGATTTTTTTTTTTTTCCTTTGAAAGAAGAATTGCTTCTCTGGCTTTTTTACCTTGGCCTGTCTTCTCCTCCCACCCCCTGCATTCTCCAAGTGGGAATTACTTCTAATCCGCTCACGGGAGAAATCACTGCCTCACTCAACTGTGGACTATTATGGGACAATTGGGCTGCTCGTTGGCTTCCCAGTGGCAGTGGGGTACAGGGTAATCGGCATAGAATTTGCAATCAGACAAACTAGGTTCAAACCCTCATTCTCCCATTGGTAAGGTGTGTGCCCTCGAGCGAGTTTCCTCATGCTTCTCTGAGCCTAGGTTCCACATCTACCTCACAGAAGTGCCCTGAGTGCTAGATACTGCATATTAAGTGCCTAACATGAGGGTTTACGATAGAGGAGGTGTTGAATAAGCAGTAGCGATTAGTAGCAGTGGGAGAAGTAGTAGTAGTAGCTTCAATTGGTAAAGCTTAAAAGGCAACCTCATTAAAGGAATCGCACTTTTTTGGCAAGGAGTTTAGGAGGTGAAAGAAGGAAGCTTATTAATAAGATGAACGGCAACAATGCTCTATTTATCTGTTCCCAGCCATGGAGCATGTGCTGAATGAGCGTTGTTTAAGCACAACAGAGAAAACACAGACAACAGTCACTCACTTCCACGACCTTGTATACTAGTGGGGACACCAGGAAAAGTAACATGCAGCACAGCACGTGTTGCACGCTGGCCCTAGTAACTTAACATCAGTTATCTCATTTGACCTTCACAGGACCTTCTTTTTTTTTTTTTTTAATCTACCCATTTGGTAGGTTCAATGCAGCTTGACAAATTCACATGTGAGGCAGAGCCAGGATTTGGGGGACCTTCTAACTGCTCTCCCCCAGCTCTTGATTGCTTTGGGCGTGAGCCACTCTGGGATGGTCCGGGCTTGTCCTGTGCTTGAAGCGCTAGCTCTGGCCATCTCAGAATTCAGGACAATTTCCACTGACTACAAGTATTCTGTTCAAAAAAATGTCGGAGACCCCCTTAGACCCAGTCCAGTGTGGCACAGGCGAGATGCTATACTAACGTTGCTTGGCTGATAATATAAGAATAATAACAACAGATATATAATATCTTTCCTTGGTAGCACATTTTTCAGTCCAAAAAGTGCTTTGACAAATGCTGGCCCTAGTTTGTTTGCTTTTTACTGTTAAAGGTAGATGTTATTATCCCATTTCACAGATGTTTAAAAAGGAGGCTTAGAGAGGTTCAGTTTCTCAAAGCCACAAAATAAGTAAGGCACAGAGGCCAGGCTTAAGGTGGGTGTGCAGAAATCCAAGTCTTAGACTCTTCTTGAAATTTGCAGTCATCTGACTCATCAAGGGTATGATGTGAATGCCCTGAATCTACAGAGTGGGCCATAGTTCCCTCCTCAGAGCAGCTGGAGTGCAATGGAACCGTTAAGAAAAAAAATGAAAATATAATCTACCTCCTCAAAAATAGTTGACATTTATTGAGTGCTTGCTCAGTGCAAGGCACTCTGCCAAAGGAGTATTTTGTACCAAGGAGTATTTTGTATCATCCTTATGAGGAGTATTTTGTATCATCCTTATGAGGCAGGTCCCAGGATCCTCTTCATTCTACACAGGAGGAAACTGAGGCTTAGAGAGGTGAAGTAACTTGCTCTAGGCACAGGGTGACAGATTCTGAATTTGAACTCAGGCAATCTGACCCACAGACCCTAATGATATCCTTCTTTGTTGACTCTCCGGCACAACCTCCTACCAATGTCTTCTGGAGAAACCCAATATTTATTGACGATATTTACTGATTGCCACCAAGTGCCAGATGTAGCCCTCCATGCTAGTTACATTGACTCATTTCATTCTCACAAGCACCCGATAAGGTAGACATTGCTACCCCATTTTCCGGAGGAGGAAACTGTGGCTAAGAGATGTTGAGGGTCCAAGATCGCAGAACCTGCTAAAAGCAGAATCATTCTAAGACATAGAAATGTCTAGGGAAAAGTTCACTCTTCCTTCCACAACTTCTAAAAGTAAGTAATCTGAAATACACAAAGGAGAAAGGTACAAAGAAGGAAAATGGAGGCCACAGAGCCAAATGGCTATCTGCGGGGTCCTAATCACAAAGCCATTCAAAATCAGGGAGGGTAGAGTTTGCATAAGGCTGGATGAGTCTGGGAAGGCTCTATGGAGGGAAGGAAACTCCAGGTGGGCCTTGAAGACTGGAAGAAATGTGGATGGGTCAGGTATTCCAGGCAGGGGAACAGCACATTCAAAATTCAACTGGGGTCTAGAAACAGATTCAAGTAGCAAAGGGGAGCCCTGGTAAAATGGTACGTGGTTGAAGGAAGCCTACTTAGCAGGGTTTAGGCTTGTGTCCAGTACTGTCTACAAGCCCTGCATTCACAGCACACTGAGATCTTTGTTCTCCTCTAGCATGTAGCCCATCAGGAGCCTACGCAACAATGGAAAAAGTCACAGAGAGAAAATAAACGAAGAAGGAAGAGATACCATATGCATCTCATGTGGGGCCTTCCGGAAGGGAGGAAGAAGCTGGGCGTGCGGGGGGAGAAGAAGAGCTTTGATCTGCCCACAGTGCAAGGTGGTCTCAGCTCTTCCTCCACTCATCTCTCCCCTTCCTTCCTCTTCCCTCCCAGTATTCTGCACGCAGCAGCAAATGTATGAATGCTTGGATGGCTTGGCAAAACACTCTCTGAGATTTATTTCTGTTGGACAGTCTTGTATTCTTTTTTCTTCCCCTGCTCACGGCTGTCAACAGCAGGCTCCTCTGTGAGGCTGTGAATTTGGAGATCACATACCTGATACAGACATTGTTGCTTAAAAACCAGACCAAGAAAGGGGACTCCTGAGATCAGGGTGACCAGCAGCCCAATCTGGCCCATGACCTGAGAGTCAATGAGACCTCAGAGCTTGGTGAAAAGACCATCTAGGGTGGGGGACAGGGCAGTAGTCCTGTGAATATGATCAGTTCGAGGCAAGGATGTGTTGTTACCTGGAGATGGTTCCAGTAGTTCAAAAACTAGATCTATTTGCATGAAATCCAACCATGGCCTTGTAGTATTTTGAAGCTCAAGAGTTGAGAAGCCACTAGGATAGTACGGCACCAAGTAATACATGTGAAAAATGTTTTGTCAAGTGTGAATATCTATATCAATGTAATGGATTATAAATAGTACCTTTTTTGTGAAAGGCAGAAAACTGTATATTTCTTTTGTCTATTTTTGGAAATTAGGTACCAGTAAAGGCAAAATCTTGGAAGCATCGAATTTCAGAGCTGGGAAGAAATTCATTCATCCCATCAACAAGCCTTTGGGGCTGCATCTGGGAATCAGGTTAGTGTGGGCCCTGAGGAGCTGGAGAGGAACCAGACCCAGGGCCACAGCCCCTTTAATTGCATAAGGAAACACACTCAGAAACTGACTACCCCGCATCAAGGTCTCCCAGCTGGAGAAGAGGGTGGGGAAGCAATGGATTCAAACCAGGAGATTTCAAAGGATTCAATCCAGGAGGCCTGACTTCCAAACCTGTGACCTTCCCCCCAAGCTCCTCCGAGCCATGGACCACCGGAATTTGAAATTGCACAAGAAATCTGCATTTTGGGTCCTGGAACACATGACGGTTTCTCACCCCAGATTGTTCTCAGCTCAGTATGAAAACATATAACAGGGTATGAATGCCTGAGTGAAAGAAAGACCTAAACTTAAATTATTCCAGAACGGCGAGCTATTATCAATGATTGACAACCAGTTTCAACTCTCACCAGTAACAGCCACACACAAAGTAAGCCTTCAAAAGGAGCTGGGTTCCCTTCAATTAGCAGAGCTGAAATGAAACCACTTAGAAAATTATACTATTGGGCGACTGGTGGGTTTTAAGCATAATAAGAAAAATAAAGGCTTGGCCTGATGTTTACCATCAGCTCAGCAAGAGACATCAGATTTGCCAGGACTTGGGACCACACATTTTCCTGGAGTTCACGCCTGTCTGCCTCTCTGCCACTGCTCCAACCCTGGATCCATTCATTCTTTCATTCCTTTAGCAAATATTTGTTGGTTCCTGACTGCCAAGGACGGAAGCTACAATGTGCAGCAAAACAGATTTAGTCTGTGCTTCTTGGAGCTCTCAGACAAGCCAACGGGATGGCGATCCCTTGTGATGGGTGACATCATGGGGAAAGGCAGGGTGCTCAGAGGCGGAGCAGAGAGAGGGTCCGACAAAACTGAGATTTCACACCGCACGGAAAACAGTCCTGTGGACAAAATAACAAAAGCCTGCCCAGCAGGTAGTGTGCTGAGCCACTGGGAGAAAGACAAAGGTGGCCAGGGCAGGGGGCAAGCAGCCTTGGGAGGGGAGAGGGGGTCCTTCTGCTGTGCCTACTTGTCTATTCCCCAGGAGCTGTGGAGTCACAGCTCAGGAAAGCTGGAAGAGCTTCGAGTCACTCAGCACCATTCATTCAACAGACCACATCCCAGCAAGGGCGAAGGCTCAGAAAGGAATGAGAGCAGGGCACACACAGGGACCTGCAAGTGATTCCCTGGGACCAGACTGCCCAGGCCAGGTGATGGGGGGCCGGCAGTGGGAAGGGCTTGCACTTTATCCTGAGGCAATGGGGAGCCACTGAAGGCTGGGGGCAGAGGAAGTAACGCCCTAAGGTTTGGGATTTGCCAGACACCACTCAGGGGCTGAGATACAGAGGCCAGGCTCTGAGTTCTGAATGACTAACTCCAGGGCCTGTGACCTTTACCCAGCCTCGTATCTGTGGCATTCCTAGCATCTGTAGGGGCCTGACCAAGGAGAAATGGACAAGAGAAAACAGAAAGCCAGGTATGCATCTGGTTGAAGAACAACTGCAGGACAGACTTGCTTCTCAGACCTGGGTCCCAGTGGAATAGGATACTATTCTAATATTGAAAATTAGATTCTGTATCTGCCTCTGTCTATAACTAGCTGTTTAACACTGGACAAGTCAATGTTCACTGCCCCCTAAGCCTTAGTATCCTCATGTGTGTGATGGGCGGAGGGTTAGGTAGCTAATCAAAAATGATCATTACTAACATTCAGTGAAATCTTACTCTGAGCCTGGTGTCATATCTCATTTCAGGCCTACAGGCGCCCTGTGAAGTAGAGATTCAATTATCATCATCTCCATTTTATAGCATGGAAACTGAAATTCGGATATGTTAAATAGCTCGATGAAGATCACGAATTAAGTGAGTGCAGAACCAGGATTCGAATCCAGCATTCAAATGCTTAGCCATGAAAACTTCCTATTTCAAGACCCTCGGAAATTTATTTCACAAGGATTTTCTGAGCACCTAGACTAGGAGGTTAAAAGATGAGGAAGCAGAGTCGCCTCAGGGCAGAAGATAGACATACACTCTCTTTCAGGTTGGGAGCCCTGAATTCCAGCCCTGGCTGTGTCCGTGAATCAATCTGTACCTAGAGAGTGTGAGGCTGTGTAGAGAGGAAGGAGCTGTGACAAAATAATCTCTCTGGGT
Source organism: Monodon monoceros (assembly GCF_005190385.1). NCBI lineage: Eukaryota > Metazoa > Chordata > Mammalia > Artiodactyla > Monodontidae > Monodon > Monodon monoceros. The sequence goes on along the minus strand of NW_021703774.1, from coordinate 132,108,112 downwards.
CTCTCTTCTGTACTTTGGACTCCTGCTGTGTCAGTGGGATGTCATAGAGACCCGGGGCTGAGATGACCAACACCTGGCACAGCTGTAACAATGGCATCATCCCCAGTGAACTAACCCCTCAAACTGGCCAGGGCTGGCTGCCCAGCGTGGTCCTTATTGGGTCGATCCAGCTGCCAGGGTCTGGATAGAAGATACCGCTTCGGCCCTCGGAGCCAGGCCATTCACGGTGGACAGAGCAGAGGGCCCGGTCTGCAGAGAAGTTTCCTTGTGGTAGGTTGTGCCATTAGGTCAGGCCTGGGGCCAAAATAAGAGAGAGATGCCCCTGGTGGCAAGCGTAGATAAGCACCACACCGACACACACTCCCACCTCCCCGGGCAACCCCAGGATGCAGTGTGCCTGCCAATTACAGCTAATTAGCCACCTGTGGGGCAGGGGTGGTGGAAAGGTCAGAGAGAGAGGCTGCGGAGGGGCCTGGGCCTCCCCTTTGCCCCCCAGCCCCCTGGCAGCACCTGCAGGAGCGGAGGCCTGCAGACCTGCCCCCCCACTCCCAGGTGAGCCGCCCAGCTCTGACTGATGAGCCGAGGCCGGTGGTGGAGGGCACGACCTGCAGAGAAATGTTTTCTGCCTCCTTCTAATAAACTTTTTCCCGAGATCCACGGCTGGATTCTCCCATGAATACAGCCCCGGGCGTCGGGGGAGGGGCGACAGAGGTGCACAGTAACAGCTCATTTAGCAGGGAACAAATGGTCTCCTTTCAGGCCAAAAAATAACACATTATACACTCAGACAAGCGCAGGGGCCCGAGACTGGTGTCATGTGGATTGGAAAGACACGCAGAGGACACAGCACCCCGCTCCTTGGAGAAACCCCCTGACTGATCCCGGGAGGAAAAAAAAAACCCCGCAAAAACCAAAAAGTGATATTTCCTTCAAACAACCCAGAAGGTAAAATGTGAAAGCATCAGTTAGAATAAAATATTGAAATCAAGATGGTGATTAACAGTAATAATAGCTTATACGCGTGTGTGTGTGCAGTCCCTTGTCATTCATAATTCACTTTCACATGCATCATCTCCTTGAAGCTTCACTACAACTTCATAGAGCAGGAAAGGCGAGAAGCAGCGTCCACATTTTCAAGAGAAGGATCTGGGGAGGCTGTAAGCTTAAGCCCAACATCACACAAGTCAAATGTCAATGCCAGAGTCCAAACAAAGCCTTCTTCTTCTTTTTTTAAATTTTTTAAAAATTTTGGCAGTAAAAGCACCAAATCCTAACTACTAGACCACCAGGGTACTCCCAAATGGTCAACTTTATGTTATGTGTACCTGATCACAATTTCTTTTTGTGTATGGGCTGTGCTGCTCGGCTTGTGGCATTTCAGTTCCCCAGCCAGGGACTGAACCCTGCCAGGCAGTGAAAGCCCGGAATCCCAACCGCTAGGCCACCAGGGAACTCCCCAAACCAAGCCTCCTAATTCCAAAGCCACTGCACTTTCCATATTAGGATGTCAGATCCAATCTTTGTTACATTCCTTTTATACTTTTTTGAATCATAATATGTTAGCACTGGAAAGGTCCTTAATAAGCACTGGAAACCTGGAACCCAGAGATGATAACAATATGCTCAGGACGGCACATCAGGTTAGGACTAGGTCCTCGGTCTGCAGACGCTCTCCAGACCAATTTCTGCCCCCTCGACTTCCATTCAGTCCCCAATCACAAGGGATCTCGCTACAGACACCAGTAATAAAAATATTTTTATATTGTCCCCTTGAAAATAGTAGCTGCCAGCAACTAACGTATTTCTTTTTTGACACGAGCCTTTATTTCTAATAAAGCAATAACCTTAATGTGGTGGGAGAAACGAGCACAGAAGGAAAGAAGCAGGAGCGTTCCCTGCAAGCAGTAGGGGTTCCATAAATGTTTGCTGAATTGAATGGAGGGTAATAAGCATGGGCCCAACAGGGAAAAGAGAGAAAGAGGAGGTATTCTGCACACACATAGATGGAAATGCCTCTACTCTGTGTGAGACACTGTGCTGGGAGTTTGGCACAAAGAAGACATTTGCTCCCTTCCAAGCTGGTTTTCAACAGCAGCTTCAAGCTCCCACTGTCTTTACCTCGTGCGCTCGCAGAGAGAACACAGTGGGATGCGTGATTCCAGGCAATCCCTTGGAAAATGTTTGACCTTCGCTGAAGCTCTGACACTGTTTTCCGTGTCACCTTAGTGCCAATTTTTCTTTTTTTTTTTTTTAGGGAAAACTTCTGGAGTTGAGAAAGAAGTATGTAAAGGAGGCAGAACTCTTAGTAAAATGCCAGTGGCAGTGCAATTACTGTAACCCGATGGCAGGAGGCATTGTCTCACGCTGCCACTGAGCTCACTTGGCAGAGGATTTTCCCTGACGGTGACTTCCATCGATTTCTGCCTGTTTTCACTCCTTCTTTCAATCCACTGGTGGTTTCAAAGTATTTGGGAGAAGGCGCTACAGGACGCAGGAAATGTCACAGATTACCACTTTACACTTTGGTCTAGAAAGGGTTCTAGTGATCGCTACTATTTATTGAACGCCTGCAATGATAATGATTATCTTAGAATCAAAAGAATAGCTAAATTTTATCGAATATTTACTATGCGTTCTACGCTAAACACTTTATGCACATTATTATATTTAGCCTTCATACAACAACCCTCCAATGTTTAAGTTGCCAAAGTTATATAACTAACTGGTGCAAAGTCAGATTCCAAGGTCAAAGCCCGCGTTCTTTGTCGGTACTCTACCATTCATTCTTCTATTCATTTGCACAACCACTGTATACCAGGCACTGTGCTAGCTACTGGGATACAGAGATGAAAGATAAACACCATGTTCTTAGGAAGCTCTCAGGAACTCGAGCGTTCAGATAAACTGAAGGTCACATATGATGTGCTAAGTGTAGTCACAGAAGGGATTGCTGGGTTCTTTGAGCATACCCAGGAGGGAAGCCTAAGCCAGTCTAGGAGGCACTGAAGAAGATTCCCAAAGGAAATGATGCCTCGGTCTTAAAGGGTCAGTAGAAGGCTGTCACACGAAGGAGGGCATGGAGAGCAGATCACTCGTGATGGGCGGAGTGGGGGGGCAGCAGGCACTGAGACACAGAGGCATGGGAGAGCGTGGGCAAGTTCAAGGGTCTTCTAAGTAGTTCGCAAGGGACTGCAACCAGAGGAGAGAGTAAGTAGTGAATGAATAGAAGACTGGAGAGGAATGAGGCTGAAAAACAGGATAGAATCCAGGAAGAGGCTTTCTGTCACGCTAAGCAGTTTAAGTTTTATCCTGAAAGCCAAGGCAGCCCCTGAGGGTTTGTACGCAAGTGTGTGCTGTTCAAGGGGAAAGCTTACTGCCTACTTCCACTCCACTCTCCAGAAGGGAAAAGCAGGGCCGCAACACTTCCATCCTCTCTCCTCAAAGGAAAGGGACTGATTTATCTTTTGGGTGAAATCAGAAGAGAACCAACATGTGTGGCTATAGCAGATATGGTCTCTCTCGGCACCATTCCAACTCCATATTTGCATTTCTTATCCTTCTGCATGAGACCCAGAAAGGACTACAGGGTGCTCTAGGGACCAAGCAGACACACTTGCATGAGGGTTGGAAGGAGAAAGATAGACAGTATCTGCTAAGTGCAAGGAGAATAACTCTTCTGGAGCAGCTCAGATGAAGATCCTCCTGTCTCCAGCTACAGTGTCATCTCCACCCTATTATTCCATGGTGTGGTTGGGCAACCGTGCCGACATCCGAGCTTGGCCCCTCCTAGAATGCTATTGGCTACCCAACGCCCATTAATAAATCCCTCTCTGTTTAAATGACGTCATCTGCGACTAAGAACCTAACTGACACAATAGAACAGCTCCTCTCCTTCTGCCATTCAGAGCTTTCTGACCTCAGAAGATCCTCATTCACTGCTCATCCATGAAATAAGCCTATGAGGCCACTTGTGCTCCTACAGGGGAAAGGGAAACCTGTTGATATCCAGCTCAGACCAACTTAAAGAGGAAGTTCGGGAGGCCTGATGTAGCTGCACAACCTAAATTCTCCAATCAAGCATTAACAGAAATAAGATCCAGTTTCATCTTTTTAACTCCAGTATTCAACTCCCATGTGGTCTTTAACTTGGAGAGAGAAAGGGCATGAGTAACTATTATCTCTCAAAACCTTCCCCCACCAAAAAAAAAAAAAAAAAAGACATCACATTTGTGCTTTGAAAGCAGGGAAACCAGTTAGAATCAGCCATTTGGCTGGAGCAAACCCAATTCCAGAGTCAGTCTGGAGTAAGGGAAGGGATGGGTGCTTCTGTGTTAATCAGAAAAGCAATGGGAGCCCATGGGGTACAGAAACTTCAGCTGTGAGATGCAATCTGTTGATTACCAGGAAACCCTTTTTGCAAAAGAGGTCTTAATCTCAAACTCTCAGCTCACTTGTATTATTTGCAGGGGGCTGATTTCCCCCTCGACACTCACAGAATTGCCCAACACACCTGCTTCCAAAGCATGTGGTCTCCACACCTGAACCTCTTAGAGCTGATAATGAATAAGAAATTGGAATAACTCACCCTGCGTGGAGCCCTAAAGGACTAGACAGGACAGGAGCTAAATTAAAGCAGTATCAGCCAGGAAACCTAAAGGTTTCTAGTCCCTGAACCTCTTATTAGCAAGCTCAATTGTCCCCTCCCTAAAAAACAAGGAGAGAAAGATTGCAAATAAAGCTGTCTTTGTTGACTAACTAGTGTACACTCTATACAACAATGGGAGGTAGTGAGCAAAAGAATAGGTGATGATGGCACTCAAGGGCTGGCAACCCTATGAGAAAGCTGTGGAGACACGGGGAATGACGGGAGTAGGCGTGGCTGAGGCCACTAGGGTGCCCACGAACATACCTCCTCCCCATCCTCTAGCATAGCCCCCAATTCTGACACATGGCTACCCAGAATAAAGACAGTACTCTTTAGCCTCACTTCTGTTAGGAGTGGCCAGTTGACTAGGGTCTGGCCAATGAGGGTGTAAAAAGAAATTATGCGTCCAACTTCTAGTCATGCCCTTGAAAGAAATGAGGAGGTCCTCCCGGCCACCTAGTTTGAATGAGGAGGTTGTGATGTCCCATCGTGGTTGATGAGGATGACAGCAAAGTCCTAGGGATGGAGGAGAGGCAAGCTAGAAGAGCTTGGCCCCTGTATGATTTCACAGCTGGGAGCTGCCCTAAGCACTCAGACTGTTACAAGACTGAGATATCTACTTCCACCACTTTAAAGACACTTTTAAGTTGTTTTACTTGGTGTCTTGCCTGCATGCGCTTGGACCGATATTCTAATTCATTGAAATGGCATGCCAACACTTCACTTATCCAGCAATTTCTCTTTTCCAGAAAACAGTTATAAACAAAGATAGAAACAAAAAACACCCCCAAGCAGCCAAACATATTTTCACTGGCAGCTGGTGCACTTTATTCATAGGAATAACACCCTGGCCAAGACTTGGTTGGTGCTTAGGGACCCACAGGAAGGGAGGAAGACTGCTTTCAGAGGCAGATAGAATGACAACATCAAGACATGCTGATGCAATCTGACAGTGAGGGAAGAGACTACAAAGGTATAAAAAATAGATAGGAGAATTTAAAATCTGTACATCCATAGGTCTAGGGACACTCATATATACGGGCAAACAGTCCTGCATGTCTAAATAGCCCTTAAGAATACAAAATATATAACCTGACACAATAGTTGATGTTCAAAATGATATTTCTGAGTCATAATCTATTTTAAAAGCAGGGAAGTATGTAATTCACTTACAAAGAGTTTCAAAATATTGGTCATCTTGAAACTTCGCTTATTTGAAACATCTCAGTCTATGTGGTGCCACACACATAAATTATTTCATACAATTCAATGTTAAATGAAATACATTTGGATATCACACTTGTAGTCAGTGTTAAAACCATTCATTCTGAACCCACGCTTTTTCAGGACTCACCCTGAATGTGATGTCCTAGAGATGAATCAGACTCATCGTTGCTGTCTAGTAACCCTTGGTCTAGATTTGACATAGACAAATAAAGAGATCATTATAATACTAGATCAAACCTCTAAGGAAGGAAAATCAGATGTAATGTAGATGAAAGAAAAAAGATTACTATCTATAATCTAAAAGAAACCCTTATAAAATAAGACAAACCATCCAAAGAAAAATGGGCAAAGACAATGAATTAGTTGTCCATCAAGAAGTGAATCCAAATGCCCAATAAATGTGAAATGATGCTCTTCCTTGGCAGACATCAAGAAAATACAAAGTAAATAGCAATGAGATATCACTCGTTACTTATCAGGTTAGCAAAAGCAAAAGAGAATGATAGCATATGCTGTTGGCAAAGATGCAGGGAAATGTTGCTTTCTGCATGCCAATGGAAATGAGAATTATTATATTTTCTTTGGAAAGATATATGGTACCACCTACTAAAACTTTAAAAAGCATACATCCTTTGATTCTGAAGTATTAGTTTTGGGAATCATAAAAGTTACAGCATCAACAGATACTGATAAATGTACAAAGATGCTTATTTCAGCATTGCTTGTAAAAATCAGTGGAACAGGGCTTCCCTGGTGGCGCAGTGGTTGAGAGTCCGCCTGCTGATGCGGGGGACGCGGGTTCGTGCCCCGGTCCGGGAAGATCCCACATGCCGCGGAGTGGCTGGGCCCGTGAGCCATGGCCGCTGGGCCTGCGCGTCCAGAGCCTGTGCTCCACAGTGGGAGAGGCCACAACAGTGAGAAGCCCGCATACCGCAAAAAAAAAAAAAAAAAAAAATTAGTGGAACAAGAGTAAATGCCCATCAGAAGAGAAACTGTTGAAAAATCTGTGGTATGTTCATACCACTGAAACTTATACAGCCATTGAAAAGAGTGACATATCTATATCAACTGACTGGGGGAGGGTTGGAGGGGAATAGTGTTTAAAGTGATATAGGCACTATGTCAAGGAATGCATATATGATCTCATGTTTTAAGTCAGTGACAAAAATCCCTATGTTTGTATATGTGTGTGTATGAACATATATGTATAAATGTTATAGGAGTTTAGAGGAAGATATGGAAGGCATCCTGGTTGTTAGTTTGAGGGGCAAGGGAGAGTAAATAAGTAAATGACTACATTAAAAAATAGATGTCCAGGATAAAAAGTAAACAGTTTGCATAATAAGGCAGAGCCAGTAAACATATCTATCTACATATGCTAACATATGTGTCTAAAGAGATAAATGAAAGGATGACCACCAAATTTTAGGGAAAATAAATAACTGGAATTTCAAGCAACTTTTACTAGCTTCTAAAGTTTCTTCTATACTTTTGCATTTCTTACAATGAATTTGTTTTATTTATATGATTTGAAAAATTATTAAAGTGATAAAAACAACCCACGTCAGTGCTGGTCAATATTGAGTGGCATTAACGAAGAAGCCTTCATGTGGGGCATGATACCTGAACTCAAATTCAAGATTCTATTGGATTGGGAGGAGGCTTGAAAAAGGAGGGTATTGCAAGCAGGAAAAACTGTAGAAGTATGGCGGTGGAAATAAAAATGGGGACTACCCTCAGACATCCACCTCATCTGGAACAGAAGATAAAGAACAAGCAAATGGCCGGAGTTCCATAACCACAGTAAAACCAAACAGATAAGAAGTATAAGTGGCCACCGTAATGCATGTACAAAAATGTGATTTTTTGAGTTAACATTAACAAATGAAAACAGCTTGGTTTCTCCAAGTGCTAGAAAGTGACAAATATTTTGAGTTCTTAGGACTCTGTCCATGGTGACACCATGTGTTTCAGTCAGATGTAAACTTCAGTTGGGTAACATTTTCTTTTTAAACCCTCCTTCCTGTCAGTTTCCAATTCGGCTATAAATATTTGCTAGCAGAAAAAAAATGTCACTAAAAATCTAAGCTCAAGCTACCCCCAAAAATGGTCATTTTGAAACAAGAAGTCATATTCTGCATATTAATTAAACAAGAAGTCTCAAGACCTAGGGATCAGAGCTCATTTTTAAAAAATTATTATTTATTAAAAGCTTATGAATACAAATGAATTCTTTATTTAGTATTCATTCTTATTTAATTCTGTCCCCTTTGAGACATAAACTACATCTGCTTTGCTGATAAAGTGAAAGGTTGTCTGATGTCACGGGGTCTCCTGTCATCCACGATATGGCTGTTTATGTCACGAGTGTACGTATTAATGGTAAAGGATTCTTGCACTGTCACCAACAAAGAGCCCGACTGATAGTCACTTTATTGCTCAGGCCAACCAGGGTCACAGAGCAGCTCAAGGTAGTCATTTTCAACCAGAGAAGCACTCCCCTCACTCTTTCACAAGATACCTCTTGTTCTCTAAGTGGAAGTTAAAATTACAAGAGCCCAACTTTCCTATTCCCTTCACCATATTAGGAAGCATGGTGGACAATATTATTATTCCATTTCCAGGGAATTGAAAGAGATGCAGGGAACTATCAGGTAACCCTTCATACACCTGACAGTGAAACAGGAGAAAAAACTCAAGTCCCTGAAACTTAAAGCCTATGTCTTTTTAGACAGTGATCCTCTGAACATTGGGCTAACAATGAAAAAACAAAGTAAGAAAATTTTCATCATTTCAAGATCTGCTGGATTTTAAGAGCAGCAACAAGGATCAGTGGAAAAAACAGAGACTGGAGAACAAAAATGAGAACAGATGCTAAGACCAGACACATGGGGTCCAACCCCAGTTCTGCATTTACTGGCAATGAGACTCTCAGCACTTATTTAACCTCAGTGCGCCTCAGTTTCCTTCTATAGAAATATGGGGTTGCTCTGAGAATTAATGGGATAACATATGAAAAGCGCCCATAAGCACAAATAGGTACAAGTAAAGAAAATTGTTATGGAGGCAGCAACAGTGACAACGACGATGACAAAGGTGGTGATGATCATAATGATGATAACGGCAATGGTTCCACTGCTCAGTAACTCGAGGATCTTAAACAGGTCCCAGAATCTTACACACTTGAGCAGCAAAGAGCACAGACTACCTGTGCGCAAATCTCATTTCTACGACTTAGCTGCATCTCGTATTCCTTATTTGTAGAGTGTGAAGATAAAACAAGTTACTCCATCTCAAGTGTGCAGAGCAGCACTTTGCCCAGAGGAAATTTTTGCCTCTCTTAAATAAAGCAGTTGGAGAAAAGGATCTACAAGTTCAAGTTCTATTATGTCACCTGGTCAGGATTTCCAGTCCAGAAGAAACAGTGTGGTTAAAAAAAAAGACTACAGTCTCTAGAGTCAGAAAGACTTGAGTTCAGATCCAAGTTCTGAAATGCACTACCTAGGTGAGCTAAGACAAGTTAATGTCTCTGATGGATGGTTTCCTTCTCTATTCATTAAAATCTCAGCAAATATTTGATACTTATTGTACCAGGCACTGTTCTAGGTGACATATATCAAGCACCCATTAACAGGAGCTGTACCCCACTCGGAAGGCAGGTGCTAGAAATGCCAAGTTCTGGAGGCCTCCAGCACCCACTGCCCCAGTGACAAAATATCCCAACACCAAAGTTTCAAACCATCCCATTAGGTTTTGTAGCATAACTATGTCCCCAGTTGCCCACCAAAGTCTCAAGTAACTCCATTCACGATTCTGGTACAGAAGACTTCAGACATGCAGATGAGCAGACAACAGGGAATTTCTAATGCAATGGTCCCAGGAAATGTGGACCCTGCTACTGCTGAAGTCCCCAGACATAGCAGCAGCAACGACCGCCCCTTTTCAGGAAGCAGCCCTACCAGCCAGGCTTCTTCTGTCCCATTGAGTCATGCACTGAAGGGAAAGCAGAAGGTTCACTGTCCTTTTCTGGGATCAACTCTCACATCTAAGAAAAGGTAATGAGCCTTGGGCCCCAGTTCTGGGTTCTTCCTGGCTCTAGGGGCTCAGCCAAGTCATGTTAACTTCTCCTGTGTGTCTCCCTTTCTCATCCATAAAAGGATAATGATACCTGTGAAGATGTGGGCTAAGGGCTCCATAGACTTTTGTGTTTTTTGCAGTACGTGGGCCTCTCACTGTTGTGGCCTCTCCCGTTGCGGAGCACAGGCTCCGGACGCGCAGGCTCAGCGGCCATGGCTCATGGGCTCAGCCGCTTCGCGGCATGTGGGATCCTTCTGGACCGGGGCACGAACCTGTGTCCCCTGCATCGGCAGGCGGACTCTCAACCACTGCGCCACCAGGGAAGCCCTCCATAGACTCTTAAGCTCTGAGCAAGTACTGGGCATATATAAAGCTGAGTAAGATGTTTTCCTTTTGGTGCCCACAGATCCACTCATGGAATAATAGAGTGGAAAGAGCAGAGGCAATAAAATGAAGGAGGCCTGGGTTTGAATCTGGACCCCACTACTCCTTCCCTCTCCAATCTGGCCAGTTTATATAATCTCTTGGAGCCTAGCTTTCTCTATCTGTAAAATAAGGACTACAATACCAATCACATAGGCTATTATGAAGATTAGTAAAGCAATTTATTTAATGTAATTAAAAATTAAACCAAACTAATATGTGTTCATTTATTCCATATTTGTTGGGCACTTACTACACGTACAACTCTGCATTAGGCATTATTGGCATAGATATAGATATATTGTATACTGCGTAATCCCTGCATATGATCTAGCTAGGAAAATATGACATAAGACAAAGGTCAAGAAGAAATGCAAGTATTTAATAACATGTGCATTAAAAATAGAGGATATTTAGGTGTGGGGGGGAGGCTGACACTTTTTACACACTTCTGTACCATTTGAATTAAAAAAATTTTTGTAATCAAAATAAAGAAAAAATATAAAAATAGTGAGAGCAAGATAAAATAAGAAATAAGTGAAAAGATGTTACAAATGTTAATCATCCTTTAGAAGCTCTTAAAGTGAATGTATTCATTGACCATCACTCACATAGCTTTGTGCCCATCACTGTGTTATATATACCTTGAGACTGAAGAGGTGGATAAGTTATCTTCACTTAGAATTTACAATCTACTGGGAGAGACAAACACATGAATAGTATTGATACTTCCAAAGAAGTGTGTTAAGAGTGCTAAGGGAACACAGCTTCCTGAGGGAAAGGGATCTCTGAGTGCACGTGACTTTTGAGATAGATCCTGAAAGTTGAGTGGACTTTACCAGGTACAAGAGTAGGAGGTATTTTCCAGACAAGGAAAGAAGGTTGCACCTGCAAAGGTATGAAAGCCGTGTGTAATATGCACGTGAAATGTGAGTGTAGTGTGTGTGTGTGTGTGTGTGTGTGTGTGTGCACGTGAGAGAGAGAAAGAGTATGTGGCGATGCTGTGTATATGAGGGTACGAGTTCGTTCGAGTGTGCATGTGTGTGGTGGTGCAAGCTTGTGTGTATGTGTGTGTGAAGCCCATTAAGAGAAAGCAAGAAGTCCAGGCTATGAAAGGCCTTGAAGGCTATGGTCAGTGATTTGAATAACATGCTTTAGGCAACAAGGAAACTTTGTTGTGTTTTGATCTGGGGAGTAACATGATCAAAGCTACCCTAACCATAATCCTAACCCTAACCCTTTAGAAAGACGATGTCACACCTGTAGAGAGGGACCATACTGGAGGCCAGGAGATGAGTTGGGAGGCTCTGAGGATGGTCTGGACTGGAGTCAAGGAGGTTGGAGCGGACAAGACAAGTTGGAATAATCGCCCCATCACTCTCAGTTCTGGGCGGCAGGTAGGAATGTTTACTACACTCTCCTTCATTTTTCTTCTTTCCCCCAATGTTAAATTAAGAATGCACGATTTTTAAAAAGTTGTCAATTCTACGGAAGACAGATCTAAAACAAAGGAATACCTCCCCTCCAAAGTTGTTCTGACACCCAGCCTGCCCGAATGGAGTGCCCCAGCTTGACCCAAATAGGAGTAGGCTCTTGAGGCACAAGCAAACAGACCCCCTTCCGAGCTCTGACCCCATACTGACAACTGGAGTTCCGGCCAAGGAAGAAACAAGAAACAGAGCTAATGGCTTTCTGTGGCACAATGTTTATTTCATAAGCGATTATCTGATGATGTCAACGCTGAAGTCCAGGCTGTCTAACTGCAACGAGTCTTTCGCAGTTTGGGGTTTTCCTTTACATTTAAAAAAAGCCATATGATAAAACAAAACTTTGCTTTCTGGGGGCCCTTCTTTCCCCCTCTCCATACTAGAATTCCTCCTCTGTTTTCCCTCTCTGCCTGTGTGTCTCCTCCCTCCTCTTCCTCTGCCTCCTTTCTTGTTCTCCATCTCTCCTCCCTCTTTTCCACTGTCTGGCTGTATTTGAAGTCTTGGGCTGTCTCTGTCTCTCTAGCTCTCTTACTACTGTCCCCCTACCTCTTCCTCTTTCCCTCTTTTCTCTCTCCCTTCCTTCTCCGCCCATATCTCTTCTCACTATATAAAAAAAGCTTCAATTTTAGAACAGGAGCAAGGCCTTTTCTAGCACAAGAGTCAGAGCAACAAATATGGTCACAGTAAGGTGACTAGCTGAGTCCAGCTTCAAGAAAAAAAAAAATCTTGAAAAAGAGAGAGGACTGAATGGTGGCCCTTGATTCCGAGGAAGGCAGGTGGAGCCTATGGGTCCTACTTGTCCCTGGACACCAGTTTTTCACTAGGCAGTCTTCCAGCTGGACAATTCCTATTTGTTAATAAGCCCCAGCCAGTCGGAGTGAGGTGACACAACCGCTGCCACACTGCCCTGCTTAGTTACTCCTCTGGATCAGCTCAGAAAGGAAGAAAAGCCATAAAAGTCAGCACTGCGGGGGATCTCAGAGACCACCTGTTCCAACCTGATCAGGTCACTGGTGGAGAGACCGGGTCCCCAGCTTGCTAAATACCAGGGGGACCCATTATTAGAAAACCCAGACCTAGGACCTGTTGCAAAAATCCCCCTACCCTGGGAACACCTCTAGGTTTTTGCCTTCTGAACAAGAATCCACGATACAGGATCCAGATGTATCAACAGATAGAAGAGGATTAAAATAGAAACAGAAAGGGGTTAAAATACACACGGGTGCACATCAGAAATCCACTGCATGCTCCCCTCAAGAAGGATTTGAGCATCAAAGTCTGCTGAAGATGGGGCTGCAGTGGTGGAGGGCTCTAAGCTCTGAGGACCTTTTTAATATGGCTGTATTGTAATACTGCAGCGCCAAACCCCACCAGTCATTCCAAAAAAGCAAAAGGAAGCCCCGCTCGGCAGCAAGAACTTCCCAGCCCTGGAAACAGACTGTCTCCGTTCGGCACCCATTTAATAACCGCTATACTGAACACAGGCAGGGGAAATGTGTATCCTTGGAAGGCACAGCACAGGAACCTCCCTTTGCTACAACGCGATTCCTCAGACATGAAACACCCGAACTCAGCCTCTCAGAGCAACGGCAAAGCCACGGTGAGGCGATTTACAGACTACAGCCCATCAGAGATAAGGGGGATGGGGAAGGCACGCAAGGGGACACACCTTTTCTGAGCTGTTTGAAACATGCTGCCTGCAAAGTCCTCCCAGAGTATGCTGCCAAGGGTTACTTTCCTCGGCAAAAACTGATTCTCTCTCCCCACACCCCCTCTGTCACACACACACACACACACACACACACACACACACACACCGCAACCCCCGCGGCCACCACACATTTGAATCTTTTCATCTTAAATTCCCAGAAATTCCCTGATCAGCCCTATCTTTTCGGAACAGCCCATCCACCTGGGCTGGATTCCCACCTCAAAACCAGGGAAAGCCTGGAGAGCCGGGCATAGTTATTTTCCTACAAGGTTATGCCTAATTGGCCACTAACCTAATTGATTAATCATCTCATTTTTCAAGGCAGCATCAAAGAGCCAAGCTGAGTGGGGAGAGAGAAAACATGCGTCCGGGTGGTATATGGGGTAAAATTACAGTGAGGGGGAAAGACACGACCACCACCCCCGCCAGCCCCACCAGCTTGCCTGGTTTCTGGACACAGAGGTGGCCAGAAAAGAACAGAAAACCCAAAACGTGCTGGGAAACTCGCAAAACCTCAGAAGGACCGAGCTGGGAGCCTCGACGCCACCCAGCCAGCCTGAGTGCAGCCGCCTCCGACGAGGATGAAGTTGTTCCCCCCGGGCCGGGAAGGGTTAAATGGCTGAGCGCCAACACAGCCACGGCTGGCTTCGGGGGAGCCAAAGCCGCTAGTCTCAATGTCGGGGAAGTCCGCGTGGAGGCCCCCCGGGGGTCGCCCTCTGGCTGCGGCCGCAACTTGCGCCGCGCGGGGCCCTCGCCCAGCCTTTGCGCGCCGCCCAAAACTTTGCGCACACTGCAGCCAACGCCGCCCGCCTCGCAGCCAGTCCCGCGCCACGAAGTGCCCTGGGCCGCCCCTCAGCAGCCGCCGCTGCCGGGTTTCGGCTCCGGACTCTTCCCCGCTGCTTCCGATTCCCACCCAGGGGGCTCCCTCGCGGCTGCGGGAGCTCGGCGCCCGCCCTGCGCTGGGCTGGCTGGCGGTGCGGGCGCTGCGTTTCAGATCACCACCTCGCCGGACCGGGCGGCGTGCTACCCCGCCCCGCCCCGCCCACCCCGAGCCTCCCACGCCGGAGCGGCCGAGCGCAACACCTTCTCTCACCTTCCCCGCCCGCCGCCGAGGACCACACTCTCTGCTTAGCCCTCTTGACTCACCCTCCGGATGCAGCAGGAGAGGACGAGGGGTCTCCGCTTTTGTTCCCTGGGGCTGGCAGGTCCGTTTGGGGCCAGGGCGCGCAGGAAATGCCGCGAAGGTGTGTATCCCGGACGGGGATGCTCACTCCCAGCAGCTCTGCCGGCAGCAGTAGTGGCGGTGGCAGCGGCGGCAGCGGCAGCGGCAGCAGTAGCAGTAGCAGTGGAGATTGTGCCGGCTCTCTGCAGGCCACATCTTTCATACCTTATACATCACTACCGCATTCCCCCGAATAGGGGAGCCCCACAGCATTTCGCCACCTAGCGCAGAATGCAGGCGCCGGCAGCAGTGGCGAAGCCAGATCCGACAGGACGTGAGCACCGCTGGAGGGGTGAAGGACCTCAGTATCCACTGATAGGTTCCCTCCCGGCTCCGGTCACAGCGAGGCCTAAAACTTGCAGCCATTCCGCAGTGCTCACCTTCTGGGACTGTCTGCTTTTCAGAGAAGTCTGGACTTCAGGCCAAGTAATAAGGATTTATCAGAGGAAGCCCTCTCTGAGCTGCCGCCGGAGTCTTGGTCCGCACATGCTTTTACACTGCCTCATCCTCACTGGAGTCTTCACACACGAGGCTTTGCAGCAGCAGACACACACTCTCTTGCACGTGCAGAATCCCCAGAGACTCATTTCTGTGCTCCCCACCCCATCCAGTGTGTGGGCACAGGAACAGGCAGACAAGAGTTCCAGTTGCAGTTGTGTGACCCTAAGAAAATTGGCAGATGAATGATGGAGGCTCCATTTCTTCATCTGCAAAATGGGAACCAGATTATCTGTCTCGTAGCATTATTGTGAGAACCAAATGAGATAAACACAGACCTTGACAAAGGTTAAGTGATAGCAAATGAGAGGACTTTTCCCTACTCAGTGCAGGTCTGCCCTTCCTGGGATGATAATACATCGATAACCATTCATTCACTAAAAATTTACTGTATGCTAACTGTACCCATCTCCATTTTATGGAGTAGGGTAAGACTTTCAAAAAGATAAAGTAATCCTTACTCTCTGGAATTTGCTGTCTAGTATGAGGATACAGAAAATAAACAAGTAAATTAGCAAGAAACTGGCAGATAATAATAACTGCTATGACAACAATTTAAACAGATGGTGACGTGTAATAGGAAACAACTGGGGTAGGACATCAGGCTGGGGGCTGGAAAAGGATTCTCTGAGAAGATGACAACTGACCTTAGACCAAGAAGCATTAAAGGCAGAGGGAACAGCAAGTGCAAAGGCCCTGAGGCAGGAATGAGTTAAATGTGTTTGGAGAGCAGAAGGAAACTGACTGTGGCTGAAAAGTAGCAAGGATGGTGATTAGTGGTATGAGACAGGGAGGTCAGAGAGAGAGGCTGGTCTTATGGGAGGATGTCAGTAGGCAATTTGTTTGGAGTTAGCAGAGCTGTGATTGTTAGGGGATAGGAAACAGTGTGATCTGCATTTGTAAAAGCTCCCGCGCAGAGAATGGACTGGAGGGGGCTTAGAAGCAGGGGAAACAATCAGAGTCTCCTGCAGTGCTGAATAAAACTCCCTTTCTATTCCCTGGCCTGCACAACCTCAGTGACACTCCCCCAGACCCCCCCCCCCCCCCCCCCCCCCCCCCCCCCCACCCGCTTCCACTAGGTCTGCAAGGGAGAGAGGCCACTTGCCAGGAACTGCAGGAGCCTGGGTGTGGATTTCTCCCACCACTCTCTGAGGATCCTTTTCCTTAACTGGCAAATGTAAATAATAATATATATTCTCATAAAATTATTGCAAGGATTAAATGAGACGGTGAAGGCACCTAAGCTACTAAATAACCATTCATTTCATCTTTACCCGCCACTTCAAGTCCCCAGGCTCCTCCAGAGTGTTCCTACTGTACCTCTGTCCCCATCTAGGAAAAGGAAGGGTTGATCCCCCCTCTCCAGGAACTTTCCTGTCCAGGGCCTGCCAAGGGAACCTGTTAGGTCCAAGAAGATTTCATCCCAGCACCTAGGGAAAGGCTTGCATTGGTAACGCTGGCCTCTGTACCCATCTATCATCTTGTTTAGGTCCTTTTTATTTATTTTTTCCTGTCTGCCATCCCCATCGAGTTTGAAGCATTCAGGACATCATCATATGAGCACTCGAGGTATAAAAATAGAAGGGGAAAAAAGGGCTGCGGGGCGGGGGAGAGCCAGAGATGGCAGGAAAGGAAAACAGGCAGTCCTTTCTCTTAGCAACAGGAGGAAAGGTTCTCAGCTGAGACACATGATCATTCCCTTACATCTGTGCGGTATAACAGATTCCAGAGGCCTTCAGAATCCTTCCCCTCACTGATACCACAAAACCCAATAAGGTGAAACAGGTATGTAGGACCATTGTCCCCCTCTGACAGGTGAGGCATCTTCACCCCCTGCTAAGTGAGGTAGCAGAGCTGGCACTTGGGCTCAGGTGCACTTGACCTTCTGCCTCTCCATGCCTGATGCTTCAAGTGGCCCCAATCTAATGGTATTGCCTAACTTCTGAGACCCTGAAACATGTATCCAACTGAAACCCAGACCTGTGGGTCCCAAAGACAGTCAACTCATTCTCTTGTACCCAGCTCAATGCCCTGCACTCATCCCCATTTTTCTCCAAGCCACTTTTATTTAGAAACTAGGATACTGAAGTCCAAGCAAGGATCTTACATGTTAAGTGGCCCTAGAAGCTGACTTAATATCTCACTATTGCTGGGTTGAAATCAAGGAAAGAGCAAGCACCACTGGGTGCATCTTTGGGTTGCTGCATGGTTATCAGAGAGAACGTGAGACCTGACTTTGAGTCCCTGCTCTGTCATATATAGTGTGTTTTTGAGCAAGTTAACCTTCTTTAAGTTTTGATTACCTCTTCTGTAAAATAGGGTCTGCATGTGTGTGAGGACTGAAGGAGATGCTCTAAGGGTGAAACTTACATAGTATCCTTTTCTCCTCCTCCCCTTCCATCCCCACCACCATTGGTGTGCCGGTTAACAACTGACTCTCGGCAGGGAGGGGAAAATTGTGGCATTTGCCAATTTCCTTGGTGTAAATATCCTCACCATGGCTGATTTCAAGTTACCAACATGATGTTACCGAGTGTGGAGCTGGGAGGAGGTATATACATAGCTCTCGTGAGCCTATCCAGCTGGACCTGGAACACCACTGCCCTCCACTCCGAAAAAGCAACCCCGAACAGGTGAGCGGCACCTTATGGCTCCCAATACCCTTTATTCCATATCACCTCCTGTGATAGTCACAAGAATTCTTGAAGGAAAATGCCATCCCTATATCTGACAGAAGGGGAAACCTAGACTGGGAGGGATTGGGTGATTTGCTCCAAGTCAGAAAGCTAGTAAGTAAAAGAGCCAGGACTCAAGCCTGGGCCTTGTGGCTCCAAATCCAGGGACACTTCCACCCCTGTCTCATCCACTCCCTATGAGATCACTGCATGAGGCTTGCCCGTGTCTTTCTCTTTCGGTGCTAAGATCCCAGGGCCTGAGCCCCTGTTTTGCAATCTGACAGGCAGGAATAGTAATCCCAGCCTTGCCTTTTTCACAGATGCTCTGAGAATCTAATGAGATAACGCAGATGAAAGCACTTTGCAAAGCACAAGGCACCCTGTGAAGATAAAAGCATGAATATTACAGTTAGTGGCTGAGGGAAAAATGGGGAGCAACAAATCCCAGGCCCTGGGGGGACTTATCAACCACAGGGGAGGCAGGACCACCCTGAACACCCTCACATCAGATCTACGCTCAAAGGGAAACATAAGACGAGATACATACATTCAGTGCCCTGCTAAACACTTACTGGTAGAAAGACAATTGGAGTATGAAGCCGGAACAATGTAGTTGTAATTACAGGCAAAGACAATTGTTTCAGAAGCCTTGCTGTTTTTCCCTCTCGCTGTCTATAGAAATGTGGTCGTTCCTTACTCTCATGCTTCCCTCTGCCCCACTCACCCCTGTCTGAGAGATCAGGATCACCAGCTTAAGGCAAAGGGAATTTATTGGCTGGTGTCACTTGGCAGTCCAGGGTGAAGCCAGCCCAGAGTTTTCATTGATTCCAATGATGTCATCATGTCTGTGATCTCTCTCCCTCTCTGTCTCTCTCTGTCTCTCCCACTCTCTCCCTCCTTCCCTCCCCACCTCACCACCTCTCCCTCCCTCTTTTGCTTTCCTCTGTTTCTTGCCCTTCCAGCATCCTCTCCCCTGCAGAAAGCTTCTCTCCTGTATGGAGAGCTCAGGATGGGGACATGGCCACTGAGAGCTCTACACTTGTATCATCTCAAGAAAGAGAGATTCTCTCTCCCACTATGAAACATATGAATCCTACCATATTACAAAAAAATAAATAAAAGTTCTCCCTGTCCCAGATTGGCTCACATGCTTAGCTAACCTCTACTCTGGCCAAAGGTGAAGAGATACCATGACTGGCCAAGCCTGACACAGACCCAATCCTGTAGCCAAATGCCATGGAGTGTGGGAGAGGAAGTCCCCCTACATCAAGAAGATCCTGTTACCAGATAAGAGAAGGAGTACCAGGGAGACAAAATTGACAGGCATCCACTGTGGCGAGAGAGCCAAATTCAGGCACTGGCTTCCCCGAAGCCTTAGCCCTTTCTGTGATCCCACACGGATTCCAAGCTTGGAACACAGCAGCATTAGAAACCTGAGATGGCTAGTGGGTTGCATCTAGAGTGATAAAGCTCTGTAAGTCAATGTCTGATGTATTCCTCAGTATACAGCACATTTTAGGCACTCGGTTAATGTTTACTGAGTGAATGACAACACCAGTCAATTGACAGGAGATGGAAGGATTCCAAGTCCCTATCAGAGATCAATAGAAAAGAAAGGTGGGATTGATTACTGATGGAAGCCATGAGTGGACTGGATGGTGCCTGTATTCGCTACATATTTGCTGACCCTGCCTTGTAACCAAGACCCAGTGTGGCAGGATTATCAGTTTCCATAATCTGGAGAATCCCTTGGTAGGGCCGCTGCTTAATATCGAGTGCCAAATAGTCCTTAGAATACTCCATTTCCAATCCTGCTGGAGAACAGCATCTAGCTCATATTGGCCTAGTGGTATTGACCCACCCGTGATAAGCTGCCATTGTGAACTTAATGCAAAGTCTGCCTTGGGCCATCCACATTCTCTCAGACTTGTCTTCTTCACGACCCACAGCAAGCACTGGCAGGCAAATGAATACTCCACAAAAGGAAGGGCTGGAGGGATGGGGGAGGGGAAGATTGCCAACAGTATGGAGGTTCCTTAAAAAACTAAAAATTGAACTACCGTATAACCCAGCAATCCCACTACTGGGCATATACCCTGAGAAAACCATAATTCAAAAAGAGTCATGTACCGCAATGTTCATTGCAGCTCTATTTACAATAGCCAGGACACGGAAGCAACCTAAGTGTCCATCAACAGATGAATGGATAAAGAAGATGTGGCACATGTATACAATGGAATATTACTCAGCCCTAAAAAGAGAAGAAACTGAGCTATTTGTAGTGAGGTGGATGGACCTAGAGTCTGTCATACAGAGTGAAGTAAGTCAGAAAGAGAAAAACAAATACCGTATGCTAACACATATATACGGAATCTAAAAAAGAAGTCGTTCTGAAGAACCTAGGGGCAGGACAGGAATAAAGACGCAGACGTAGAGAATGGACTTGAGGACACGGGGCGGGGGAAGGGTAAGCTGGGACGAAGTGAGAGAGTGGCATGGACATATATACACTACCAAATTAAAGTAGATAGCTAGTGGGAAGCAGCTGCATAGCACAGGGAGATCAGCTCGGTGCTTTGTGTCCACCTAGAGGGGTGGGATAGGGAGGGTGCGAGGGAGACGCAAGAGGGAGGAGATATGGGGATATATGTATATGTATAGCTGATTCACTTTGTTACAAAGCAGAAACTAACACACCATTGTAAAGCAATTATACTCCAATAAAGATGTTAAAAAAAAAAAGACAAGGGTGGCTCTCGTTCAGATTTGGCTGGTAACTAGCTCAGTGATCTTAGAAAGTATCTGGGCCTCTGGGTTTGTTTTTTTTTTTAAATTTATTTTATTGAAGTACAGTTGATTTGATTTACAATGTTGTGTTAATTTCTACTGAACAGCAAATTGATTCAGTTATACATATATATATGTTCTTTTTCATCTTCTTTTCCATTATGGTTTATCCCAGGATATTGAATATAGTTCCCTGTGCTCTACAGTAGGACCTTGTTGTTTATCCATCCTATATGTAATAGTTTGCACCTGCTAATCTCTGGGCCTCTGTTTTGCACTCAACTAATGTTCATCAAATGCCTATCCTACTTGCAATTAGTTCTCACCATAAGCCTGGTAGGCAGGAATTATTATGTCTATTCTGCAAAGAGGGAAACTGAACCCCAAAGAGACTGAACTAACGTGTCTAAGCTGCCGTGTTCCAAGGTAACGTGGCCAGGATTTGATTCTGGGACATCCTGGCCCTACTGACTGTGCTGTTTCCCCTGCCTCACGGCTGGTCCCCCAGGGCCTCCAGTCACAGAGCTCAGCTCTGGGGTCCATGCAATGAGGGTGTGCCTTCCAGCTCCGCCTTTCTCTGAGGGAAAGAGGGGACTGAGAGCCATGTGCTACCTTTTTGAGAAGGGGTATTTTTCTCCTTCTTCAGTGGCGGTTTAAGAGAACATTCCTCACTATCACTGGCATTATTGCCAAAGAATCTATGGGTGCACGGTTGCCAGGGTGATCAGAGTGACTGCAGTGTGAGGATGGACTTGGCAGGAAAGGCTCCATGGAGCTCCAAAACAGCGTGGGCCTCCCTTACAGCTGCAAGCTGCCCCTTTCCAGTCGTCCCCTCTTTCTCCAAGCGTCCAGCAAGTAGACAGTGCAGTGCCCTTGAAGGCTGCTGGCAGGTTTAAGGAAAGAGAGAGCAAGATGGGGAGGAGAAAAGGTGGGAGCTTTAGAGACTTAATAGATGTTGACTGGTGGAGATTCATTCAGAAATGTGCTCCGAAAGGAAACTGCAAACAAGACGAAAAGGCAACACTCATAATGGGAGAAAATATTTGCAAACAAATCAACAGGCAAAGGATTAATCTCCAAAATATATAAACAGCTCATGCAGCTCAATATTAAAAAAACAAACAACCCAATCCAAAAATGGGCAGAAGACCTAAATAGACATTTCTCCAAAGATCTACAGACTGCTAACAAACACATGAAAGAATGCTCAACATCATTAATCATTAGAGAAATGCAAATCAAAACTACAATGAGATACCATCTCATGCCAGTCAGAATGGCCATCATCAAAAAATCTAGAAACAATAAATGCTGGAGAGGGTGTGGAGAAAAGGGAACCCTCTTGCACTGTTGGTGGGAATGTAAATTGATACGGCCACTATGGAGAACAGTATGGAGGTTCCTTAAAGAACTAAAAATAGAACTACCATATGACCTAGCAATGCCACTACTGGGCATATACCCAGAGAAAACCATAATTCAAAGAGTCATGTACCACAATGTTCATTGCAGCTCTATTTACAATAACCAGGTCATGGAAGCAACCTAAATACCCATCGACAGACGAATGGATAAAGAAGATGTGGTACATATATACAATGGAATATTACTCAGCCATAAAAAGAAATGAAATTGGGTCATTTGTAGAGATGTGGATGGACCTAGAGACTGTCATACAGAGTGAAGTAAGTCAGAAAGAGAAAAACAAATATCGTATATTAACGCATATATGTGGAACCTAGAAAAATGGTACAGATGAACCGGTTTGCAGGGCAAAAATAGAGACACAGATGTAGAGAACAAAGGTAGGGACACCAAGGGGGGAAAGTGCCTGGGGAGGTGGTGGTGCTGGGATGAATTGGGAGACTAGGATTGACGTATATACACTAATACGTATAAAATAGATAACTAATAATAACCTGCTGTATACAAAATAAATAAAATAAAATTCAAAAAAAAAACGAAATGTGCTCCGATGGTAATCAGAGGCGTGCATCGCAATGCCGCAGTTTATGACCCACCTGCTGTGTGCACTAGCTCCTTGAACCCTCCCCCTTCTCTCCACAGTGTTAGTTTAGCATCATGTTTACACTGTTTGCCTAACTGTGGTCCCCTACCAGCCTGCGAGTTCCTTGAGGCCATGGGCTTTGTGTTGTTCATCCTGGCATTCCCTGAGTCCAGTGACTGAGCTGGCACGAATATGGGCCTGGGAAACATCTGATGAATGAATAAACATGCTGTGTAAGTGCATGAACAAGCACCCATCCAGCCTTTCTGACCCTGAGTCCACCAAAGTGATCTTCTCCAACTTCTGAACTCCTATAAAAATTACTGCCTGGCAATTAATTTGACACTCATATGTGGACTTGCGCCACCTCTTGAGTTGT
Source organism: Monodon monoceros (assembly GCF_005190385.1). Taxonomy (NCBI): domain Eukaryota; kingdom Metazoa; phylum Chordata; class Mammalia; order Artiodactyla; family Monodontidae; genus Monodon; species Monodon monoceros. The sequence goes on along the minus strand of NW_021703774.1, from coordinate 132,084,973 downwards.
ATTGACCTATAATTTGAACACTTCTTGTTATTAAACATTTCACATGGGGATTTATGTCTTGTTTTCACAACTGGACTGAGAGCTCATTCATTCATGCAATAGGCACTCATTGAATTATGCCCTGATTGTCACATGGGTTGCCTCATTTAATCCTCCCCCTTCTTCTCCGTGAAGGTCTTCGTTCAGACCCAACTGTGTGTCATAGGCACTGTGCTCAGCGTACGATATCATTGGTCCTCGAAGAACTCAAACTCAAGTGCCTTGAAGGGCTGCATTAGTAAGCTCGAGGGAAGCAGTTGATTGCTTAGAGGGAGGGAGTGTGTTTGCACAGGGTGTCTGTACGTGGCTGGGCAGCTTATACACCTGCAAAGGGCCCCAATGAGAGGGTGAGGATGGGCTGAAATGCAGCCTTCCCTGTGCTCCCCAAACCATGCACCGGGGGACAGAGCAAAGTCTAGCTGCAGGTAGGAACAACTTTTCTTTCACTGGAAGGCACTTCGGCCTACCAAGAGCTACTTTTTTTCCCAAGTGCACAAGGACACTGCAGGTGCTAAGGGAGGGCCCATTACTTATGCTGTGTACTAGGGATAGGCAGAAAATCAACTTTAGGGGGCACACCTGCCCATCCCCCAGAGGCATTAAAATCCAAGTAAATGGATTTTTATACAAACGGAATACTTCTGTAAAACAGATTCCACTTGGAGCCACCGCTAGTTTCTAATTGATTCCTTAAACAACCCTACAAAATAGACATTAGCCATCCAATCGAATAGTTGGGACAACTTAAATCTCAGAGAGCTGAAGTGACATCTTTGAGGTTACAGTTTAGGATGTGAGGTTTAAACAGGTAAAGTAAGTGTGAGAGCTAGGACTGGAACTCGGCTTCTCTAACGTAATAGGTCCTGGGCTGCCTCCTCTTAACCACTTGGCTTCTGCAAGACTCCAAGCATCCAATGGGGCACTTAGTCCAATGAGGCCCGGGAAGACCTGCTGATTTGGATTTTAAGTGTGTGCTGCTGTCATAAGGAGGCTCCACCCCTTTACACCCCATGACCCATATAACCCCGACCTCCATACTCCTGTCCCCCACCCCACTACCCACCCCCAACCCTATCCCCCCAACCCTGGACCACCACCCCCCACAGGGACACACAAAGATAATGCGGGGCTTCCCCAGCACGGGTCCCTGGGCGCTCCCCTGTCCTGGCGTTGCCATGCGGGTCTCTCTCTTCACACCCCAGAAGGAGTCTGAGAACCCCGTGCGGGAGCGGCTGTCTGTCAGCCTTACAGGCAGTGATGAGTTGCTGCCGACAGCAGACATGCCGGGGGCACAGAGGACCCGTTCTGTTTACTTTGCCTCCCTACTGCTCAGTTGTTCAGCCCAATCTGTTTCAGGAGTTCAGTCAGTGAAAAGAGTGAAAAAGAAAATCATTTAAACCAACTGACCGAGATATTTTACAGGTCTAGCTAGGGGCTTCCCGGCAAAATGAACAGTCTGTGGTTTCCAAGGCTCCTGACTAAATGAGGGCTAGGCTGCCCGCTCTGCTACTCAATCACTGTGTGGCTTTGGACCAGGCACTTGTCCTCTCTGGGCTCAGGTTCTTCTTTAGGGCATTGGACTGGACGGGGTCTGAGGCTCCTGGCAGTTCCGTGGGTGATGGTTAATGACTCTTGGCAACACTGGACACGGGGAAAACACTAGGTATTGAAGGCGGACTGGCCGCTCGGTAGAGAGGAAGATTTGGTAGGTAGATGAGGAGCCCAGCCCTCGAACACTGTCAGCACTGATGACATTACTTGACTATCCCGTTTGGTACCCTTATAGGGCCAGGGATTAATGCAGGTTGGTAGGTGTTGGAGGGTTCTATGAGAAGGATTATGCCCTTGGGGATCTGACCCTCTCGAGAAGCAGCAGTGTCCTGTGTTAACAGGATACGGCCTTTGAAATCAAAGTGCCCTAGGTTCAATTCCTGGTTCTGGGGAATTCCCTGGCAGTCCAGTGGTTAGCACTCCACGCTTCCACTGCAGGGGGCCCAGGTTCAATCCCTGGTCAGGGAACTAAGATCCCGAAAGCTGCAGAGCATGGCCAAATAAAAAAAAATAATAAATAAAAAATAAAAAAAGAGAGAATAAAAAAGAAAAAATCCTGGTTCTGCCCCTAACACTCAATAGATAATTACTGAATGAACGAGCTCACTGTGTGTCCTTGGACAAATTGCTTAACTTCTCTGAACTGTGGTTTCCCTCTATTGTTTTTGTTTTGTTTTGTTTTGTTTTGTTTTTTGCGGTACACGGGCCTCTCACTGTTGTGGCCTCTCCCGTTGCGGAGCACAGGCTCCGAACGTGCAGGCCCAGCGGCCATGGCTCACGGGCCCAGCTGCTCCACGGCATGTGGGATCTTCCCGGACCAGGGCACGAACCCGCGTCCCCTGCATCGGCAGGCGGACTCTCAACCACCTCTATTGTTAAATGGGATGATAATAATGCTGACCTTACAGGGTTGTGAAATTAAATGAGGTGATATAATTAGCTCCCAGCAGGCAATCAAAAGTACTACTTTTCTTCTGCTTTCCTCTTTCCTTGAAGAGGCACAACATAAAACTGCAAAAAGCTTAAACAAACTAGAACAGAGACAAAGGATCCAGAGACAGAGCAGTGTGTGTGCATATACCCACTTGTGATTTGATGGGTTGGGAGGGAGGGCAGGATTTCATGGGAAGCTCCTTAATCAGAATTCTCCAAGAGATGCTTGGAAGTTTGGAACATTCTGCCTGTCTTTCTTTTGCCTTCCTCCCCGTGCTCAGGTTTGGCAATATCCTATGCATCGTTCAGGGCTCAGTTCAGAAGCCACGTCCTCTTTAAAGACTCCTGTGAAGCCTGAGCTATCTGTAACCTCTTCCTCTCTGGACTCTCCCAGCCCCTCCTGTGTGCACCCATCCCTTTGGACTATGTGTCACAGCTATGTGCCTCTTATATCCCCACTAGACAACGTGCTCCTGCAGGTTAGAAACCAGGTGGGTCTCACTTATTCCCATTACATCTCAAAAAGATGTAGGCCTGGCACAGGTGCCCAGCCAATGTGTGTGTGGAATAATGGACCACTCCCTAGAGGAAATTAGAGAAAGGATGGGAGAAGGTCCATGACTTTGAAGAACTTTTTCCAAACCTAATTTAAGATTCCTAATTTTCTGTCCAAACCACAAAAAGTTTGTAAGATACAGCTTTTGTCCTTAAAGAATGCTCGTTAGAAGCAAGGCCGGCCTAACTGAAACAATAAAGTAACAATCATTATAGATAACACTTTATAGCTGTCAAGAAGGTCCAGGAAATGCTCTAAGCACGTACAGATTAACCACTTTAACCTTTACAATAACCCTATGAGGTAGGAACTATTATGAAACGCATTTTGCAGACGAGGAAATCAAAGCCCAGAGACTTCAGTAATATGCCCTCAGCTTGGAAGTAGGGGAGCTGGTATGTGAACCCAGGGAGTCTTACTCTAGAATCTACATGGCACTCCCTGAATACAGCAGAAAAATTGCCTGTGATCCAGAAAAATCGTAGGTTATAACCTCTGGAACCTGGGGCGGGTCACTAATCGTCATTGGGCTCTAATCCCCATCAGAAGGTAGTATCAGAGCCACTCTTCTCACCTTCATGGGCCCTTTACCAAAGTAAAGCAACAGCTGAAGTTACCAGCTTGGGGGAAATACTAGGGAGGAGGCTAGAACTACAAGTGGTCTGCCTAGAGGGCGCTGGACCCCTTTCCTGCTTCTTTCTGGTGATCCTATCGGCCTCCCGTGCGCAGGAGAGACAGTAGCTGGGCGCTCCCACTGCTATCATCTCTTCTGCCAGCCACTGGATTGACAATGATGCACCATCACGATGCAACCTGGCCACATCTTCACTCTCCTCAACACTGTCCTTACTGCCTAATCGTAAGCCTCATGTAATGGGCCGTTGGTGAGCTGTGCCCGCTGTCTACCTCCCCAGCCCCATTTCTGGCCACTCTCCAGCCAGCACCCTCAGTCCAGCCAAACCAAACCCCTGCAGGTCCTCGAAAGAGCCTTCTATCTCAGGCCTTGTACCTTTGTGTATGCTGTTTTTCTAGTCCTTCATATCCTTCCCTGCATTCTCCCCCTCTAACTCCCACTGATCTTTCAAGAATTAGTTCAGGCATCATCTTCTCTAAGATTTCCTTGAGGCTCACCCCACACCCTAATCTGTGTTCCCTGATCTGTGATGACACAGTACTGTCATTATCTCTTTTCTCCTCTGGCTTCCTGGGGGGTCTATAAGATCCTGAGGGCAGGGACAGTTTCTTTTATCTCTGTATTCCCCAAACCTGGGGTAGAGGTGTTCAATAAATGTTGCTACATAAATAATAAAGCAATGCAAAATTGCAATGTATGCAGTACTTGATATTTTTCTCAGGCTTATGAGGGAAATAAGATAGAGAATTTAAAATATTTGTAATCCCATGTCAGAAATAAAGTTTTGACCAAATTCACAAAGCTAAGAAACAACAGGGGCTCCCCTGGTGGCGCTGTGGTTGAGAGTCCGCTTGCCGATGCAGGGGACACGGGTTCGTGGCCCGGTCCGGGAAGATCCCACATGCCGCGGAGCGGCTGGGCCCATGAGTCATGGCCGCTGAGCCTGCGCGTCCCAGGCCTGTGCTCCGCAACGGGAGAGGCCACAACAGTGAGAGGCCCGTGTACAGCAAAAAAAAAAAAAAAAAAAAAAAAAGAAACAACAAAGTAGAGCTGAAACTCAAGTCCTATGTCTTTGAGTGCATCCTTTGAACGGCCCCAAAGTAGCACTGTTTCCTTGCCTAGGTTTTAAATAAGTTGAGAAATAAATAATTGTAATTATGGAGACCAAAGTGTCAACTGTATTACTGCTAGAGGCCAATTTGGAGGACATGGCTTTAGGTGTCTTAGCCTATGTGGCTTGCAAATATTTAAGCCCAAAACTGGGCAGACATGCCCACCCAGTCAAAGGCACAGCTGAACTGTCTTACGTGGGATGTCTACCCAGGTAAGACCTAAGGAATGAGTGAGCAGAGGGGAATCAATGCTCTCTGCAAACAAACTCTCTCCTGAGAGAGAAGGAAGATGGATCTGAGCTAAGCATGCCTAGTTTTTGTTCCTAAATTCACAATCAGAAAAATTGCTTTAATTCTCCAAGGGAAGGGCAAATAAAGATCAGGAACATGCAAAGAGAAAATCCTTCCTCTTAGTAAACAGGAGTGGGAAAAAAAAATCTGTCTCACTCTAACAGCAACCCAGATGACAAGCTTTCAAACCCAATCTGAAGAAAAGTTCAATTCCCTAGAAATCCCCCAGATGAAATTTACCAGGCCCATCCATGGACTCATAGCTTTTCCCAAAATATTGAGTTTGAGACCCCTATGGACATTCGAGCAATGATGTCTAAGTGGTCTATCGGGTCTACATACCCGTAGCTCCAGAGTTAGGTCTGGGCTTAAGAGATCACTGTAGCAGTTGTCAGTCTGTAGAGATAATTAAAGATATGGGGAGTGATAAGACTCTCCAGAGAGTGGGTAGAGTGAGAATGGAAATGAGTCTAAAACTCATCCTTCTAGAACACCATCAGTTAAGAGATAGAAAAAGAGGGAGAGCCTGAAAATGTCACTGAGGAGTGGCTGGAGATGTAGGAGGAGAGGACTGACCTTGTGAACCAAAGGGAAGGGAGGTTTATGGATGAGGGAGTGGTCATCTGTGCCACATGTTGTTGAGGGATCAAGCTTGAAGTAAGCATTGAAAAAAGAGCATTGGATTTAAAGTGTGAAGGTCAACAAAGAGTCGTTTCAGTGAGGCGATATGGGCACAATACAGAATGCAGGGGATGATTGGGAGGTGAGCGATACTTGCAGATAACTTTCAAAAAGTGTAGTGGGGAGGGAGGATGGAGAGGTAGGGCAGTGGCTGGATGTATAGATTAAGTGGAGGAAGAAAGTTTTTCTTCCATTTGAAATATAAAGGTATTTAAGCATGCCTATGGGAAGAAGGAGCCAGTAGAGAAGGGAAAGATGAAGACAGAGACAGAGCCGTGGTGAAGGCAGGAAAATGAGATCCAGAGTACAGGCGGAGAGTTTAGGAACATGGATTTGGAATCAGGCCGATGAAATTCAAATCTGCTTACTAGTACTCAGAACTCCAACAAGTTATTTAGCATTCCGCCCCCTCCCCAAACTCAGTTTCCTCATCTGCAAACTGGGTATAATAAATAATATCTTCCTTCACTCCCAGGTGGGAGCCAGTGTGTGCTTCACTCTATTACTCTCTTTTCCCTCTGACGTAACAACCTCAGTGTGCACAGTGGCTGTCCTACCCTATCACGCTGAGCCTCAGAGTCAAAACAAACATGACGTTGAGTAGAGTCACCAGCCAACCTATGACAGACGTGCAGCATGAAGAAGAAATAAACCTTTGCTGTTTTAAGCCACCTAGATTTTGGGTGAGCTTGTTACTGAAGCATCCCCTAACCTATCCTTACTGATGTACTATCTTGTCAAATTGCTGTTGAGAGCTACACGAGAAAATGTGAGATTATGGCATACAGAATCCGATAATATGGGAAACAGAAACCACTTAATAAACAATGATTCCTTTCCCTTATTGGGAGCTGTAAACACTCAGTGGATAAGAAGTATGTGAAGTTGTTTATGGGATGCAAAACTTGTTTTAGTAGTAATGATGATAGATAATATTTGTTGAACAATTGCTACAAGCCAGATTCTGGATAGAAAAATGTCTTTGCTTTTGTTTGCCTCTTTTCCCTGGCATTTATTTTCTCTCCTTGCTGATCATTTCTGGTGATCCTTTTCAATCAACTAGATACTGTACGACTTGACTCTCAGTGCAGAAAGGGACCCCAGAAATCACCCAACGCAATCTCTACCCAACGTCAGGACTTCCTTCACAATTTCCCTGGTATGTAGGCATCCAGATTTCTCTGAATCACTCTCTGTGACAGGTTGCTTGCTACCTCATGTGGCAGTTGCTGGGCCATTAGTTCTAATACGTCAGGGCCTATGTTTGCCTTGTTCACTTTGGGATTTCCTGCGGTAACATAGAAAGTCCATAAATATGTATTAAAGGAATAAGTTGCCGTATGGACAAATTTTGGATAGCTCTAATTTTAGCTTCCTTGTCTGTAAAATGATGACTTTAACACTGATCTTGGAAAAGTTTACATGAGATAACATGTGAACGCACCTGGTACATTGCAGAAACTCTGTTAGTGCTGGTTCCCATCCCTTCCCTCATTTCTCCTTTTTAAACAGAGCCAAAAATAGACTAATGCTACAATACAAATTGACCCATTGACTGGTCTTTCAACTAATTTTCCATAAGCAAATGTATGAGCAATTCCTGGAATAAAGGCATGAGGTGTGTGGCGTGCACTTAAAAAATCATGGACTCGCAGATTTGGGGAGGCAGTGTAGTTCAGTGGTGAGGAATTCAGGCTCTGCAGTCTGATAGGTTTGGATGCAAATCTACTACTTGTGGATTGTCTGACCTTACAAGTTTCTTATCTCCGTCAGCAGCCATCAACCTTCTTATCTTTAAATGAGCATATCTCAGGGTTGTTGTAAGTCCTGAAGAAGAAAATTGATGTAAAGTGCTTAGCCCTGGGCCTGGAACATAGCATATACTTATTAAATGTAAGCTATTGGTGTTATTAGTTTAGGGTATTAAGAGACCTTAGAGGCCATCTAGGCTAACCCCCAATCAATTCAGAACTCCCGGGTAATTAAACCCTGTCAGTGATGTGCTGGCTTTCCCCACCTCACTTCCGTAAATAGATATAGTCTGCCATCTTGAAATATCTTGATGTATAACACTATCTGCTGTAACAAAGAAATCTAAAGTGTATTTAGCTCAGATATGATGGCAGTTTAGTTCTTATTCAAGTTCTAAGTTGGTTTTCCTGATTAGTGGGTGGTTTTCCTTCAAGTGGTGAGTTAGGGATATAGGTTACCTCTATCTTCAACACCTAGCTTCCAAGGACAACCAAGCTTGTTTACATCAAGCCATTAGAAGAAGAAACCATATCTTCTTGTTGATTCGCTTGGAATTGGAATCACATTTCTTCTCACATTCCATTGATGAGAACTAATCACATGACACCTTCTAAATGCAGTGGGTGCTGTCAAATATAAGAGCTACCTGGCTTGGTGGCTATTTCCCAGTGGCCATCTATTCTACTTCTCTGAAAGGGGGAGCACGCGTTTTCATGGTCAGCTAGCTATATCTTTCATAATTGATAAACCTACTGTCATCTGTATTTTCTTTGCTGTGATTTGCAGTCCTAGAAGAAAGGTTTTAATTTAAACATGGCAGCCCTAAGGTATTATATATCTTGTGGCATAACTCATAAAAATTTCAAATGAATTTTATGATGGAGGCAAAAAGTAGAATGTAGAATGTGTTGGGAACTTGAAGGAGAGAGTGATAGAGGAACAGAAAGTTAGAACTGAGTAGAATTAGCAAAAGGTACTTTACACGTAGAATATATCACATAATGCTAACATGAACTCTGTAGGGATGACATATTCCCCCATTCAATAAACAAGGAAACTGAGGATCAAAGAGGTGGCATGGCTTATTCAAGATCACTTAATGTGAAACTACAGAACTCAGACTCAAACCTGAATTGGTCTAACTACAAAGCTGAGGTTCTCCCTTTCTCCAGGTGTGAATGTAAGAGGAGCCTCTCAGCTTAAATATCTCAGTCTTCCCCACTGCCCTGCTCTCTCCTCCAGTTAGTCAAACTTTCACCAATTCCTTCTCTTCCAGGGAGAGTAATCTTGCAAGTGGTTTTAATTCTCACTTTCACTGGCATTGCATTGTACATTTCACCCATAGGCATAATTATAAGCATGTCTGCATCGGCAGGCGGACTCTCATCAATAAAAAAAGTAGTGGAAATTTGTTTTCTTTCTCATTACACAAGTATATAAAAGCCTCAATTTTGCCTTTTGGCCCATAAATCCTAAACTTTACAAAAAAGTTTGCCAACCCCTAGTCTAGAGCAGTGCAGGAGCGTTCTTCAATTTGAGTAAAATCACAGTATGGTAAACATTGCTGTGAACAACTGTTCTTTCTAAAACCATTTTCATAAGCATGTCTACTGCTTGTCCACTTTTATTGACTCCTCTAATCAAAACCATTTTTCCGGGCTTCCCTGGTGGCGCAGTAGTTGAGAGTCCGCCTGCCGATGCAGGGGACACGGGTTCGTGCCCCAGTCCGGGAAGATCCCACATGCCGCGGAGCAGCTGGGCCCGTGAGCCATGGCCGCTGAGCCTGTGCCTCTGGAGCCTGTGCTCTGCAAGGGGAGGCCACAACAGTGAGAGGCCTGCATACCACAAAAACAACAACAACAACAAACAAACAAACAAAAAACATTTTTCCATGTTCCACAAAGGGATGTTAAAATTTTTTTCTTTACAGTGGAATCTATGAATATTCCACTTGAAATATCCACCTCCTTTCAGCCAAATCCCATCCACATATTGCCAGCTATGCCCCTGCCATTTTGAATGGGAAGGAAAGGCATAGGATCAGAATTACTGGAATTGGAATATGAAATTCCACATTGGATTTGGCTTTGTCTCTTCAACCCAGTGTGAGATCCCAGTTTTGAGGGATGATAAAAAAGTATTAGCTTCATTTGCTCTAGGTGATATCCTCATAAATGATTCATATTTGTCTAATAAGTAGTATCCACCCCTCTCATCCAGGAGGCACCCATCGGCCACAAAGAGCCAACTATTGAATTTGACACTGACAGATGCTTATTTCTGATCACTCCCATTTATAGGAATCTCTTTCCAGCTCTACACACATACACACACACACACACACACACACACACCAGAGTATGTGGTACAATTCATGGGGAACGTTAATTAGTGCATATCAAATGTGAGCTTGACAGGGCTATGATTTAAATACAAAGATGCCTGAAGAATTATGATTCAATATTTGAGCTCCACACTAGTTTGATGCTATTGTATTCACCTGAACAAATACAGCCTGGCATCCTACCTTCTTCACAGCTGTTTCACTCTCTCCCTGTAGCCTGGTAGGTATGATGGGGCCTCTTCTGTGAGGAAAATGGGGATAGGATTCTACACATTGCTCAGCAAGTGGAAGACAGCTGAGCGATGTGGTGGGCTCCTCTGCCCTTCCCTCTGCTGTCACCAATTGTGGTTCCATGAGCAGAACAGGATCACCCAATTGGCTGGATGCCCCATGGAAGCTTTCCTCCTGTGGATGTCCTGTGGGACACCCATTACTTTTTTTTAACCCTAATGAGCCTCATTTTCCTCATCCATAAAGTAGAAACAATAATCCCTACCCCTCACAAAGTTGTTGTATATTTATAAGCATATACATGCTTAGGATGATCACATGCCAAGCTCTGATCTAGCATTTACATGCAATTTCTCGTCCATTCCTCACAAGAATCCTATGAATCCATGAATGAAAAGGGAAACTGAGGAGCAAAGAATTAGGGAATTTGCACAAGGGTACCCAACTAGTAAGTGATGGAGTAAGGATTCGAGCAGAAGTCCATACTCTTACTCCATCCCATCCTGTCAGTTCTCTTTTGGCTTTAAATGGGCACTCTTCAGTTTAAATCAGCTTAAGTAGAAAAGGGAATTTATTGGTTCTCTCAGCTAAATAGTTAAAGGAGTATCTAGCATTTGGTCTGGCTGGATAGAGATTCTCAATGCCAGCAGGGTTCTTTCTCTGCTCTTCTTATACTCTTTGTAGGTTAATTCAACTCTTTCCTATTTCCACCGTGTCAGCAAAAACAGTCACAAGTGACTCCAGCTTACATCATCCTTATACTTCAAGATATTAAAGGAAGAGAGTATCTTTCTCCAAAGGTCCTGAAAAGGCTTTATTTGGCCTACCTTGGGCATAGCTTGTCCCTCACTGTGGCCAAGGGAGGAGTATTGTAACTGGGATGGGGGCAGAGGGAGGTCATCTTTTACTGAACCCCCTGGAATGAGGAGGAGTGGTTCCTCCAAAGAAAGGGATTCTGAGCAGACATTGGTATATGTTCACCTCATAAGGATTAGAATAGCATACAGCAAGAACCTAATACACAGTGCCTCTTATTTCTTAACCCAGAGATGAGACAATTTCTAAAACCCTCTTTTAAAAGTTCTTGCTTCATGAATTCACACATGATATATTCAGATCATTCAATCTGGAATCCCATCTATTCCAAGAATCCTCCACCCCCTCCAATTTTTATCCCTCAAACTTCCCTATTGCCATTCATATTCCTGGCTGGTATGAGAGTTATTTATGGCCAATTTATCCATCAAATTCTTCACCCCTAATTAGATTCTGAGCTATGCAGGGACCCAATCTTATTGACTTACAGTAGAAATGGAAGCTTGGGCATTGCAACTGAAGAGATCTAGATTTGAATCCTAGCTCTGCCACTTATGAGCTGTATGATCTGTTGAAGTTACTTACCCATTCTTAACTTCATTTTCCTCATCTGTAATATGGTGATGGTAATACATATCTTTCACTTAAAAATATTATTTTATAGACACATTTCAATTTACAATGTATTTAAGGCAGCTTACAACAATGCATACAATGCAGTAGAAAAACAAAAATATTAGGCCCAGAGAAATCATAAATTACAGTAGACATTTAAGACACGAGCAAAAGTAAGGATGCCAATATATAGATCTTCATAATTATTACATTATAACAGATTGTACATAATTATTAAAATGAGCTGTACATTTCTCAGGAAGAAGTAGTAGAGGGAATCTTGGGAAATTAAGTGATCTCTCTTCTACCCTCTATGCATAATAGAAATATGAGGAAGACACATCCCTGGTTCTCATAAAAGCAAAGTTTTCTGGCTCTTATTTCTGAATAGTCACCCAAAAGGGGATTAGGGGTAAATGAGATCTGGAATGATATGTAAAAAGCCCCTGATTGTTGGTTCAAAACAAATGCTACCCAAAGACACAAAAAAATGGAATGACATTTCATGTTCATGGATTGGAAGTCTTAGTATTGTTAAGATGTCATACTACCCAAGGCAGTCAAAATCACAATGGCATTTTTTGAAGAAATAGAAAAATCCACCTGAAAATTCATATGGAATTTCAAGAGACCCCCAAATGGTCAAAATAATCTTGAACAAAAAGAATAAAGGTGGAGGTTTCACACTTCCTGATTTCCAAATGTATTACAAAGTTACAGTAATCAAAACAGTGTGGAACTGGGAGAAAGACATATAGATCAATGGAATACAGTAGAAAGCTCAGAAATAAACCCATGCATATATGGTCAAATGATTCTTGACAAGGATACCAAGACCATTCAATGTGGAAAGGCCAGTCTTTTCAACAAATGGTGTTGGAAAAACTAGATAAAGTTGGACCTTACTTCCACCTCTACAAAAAGTAATTCAAAATGGATCAGACATAAGATCTAAATCTATAAAACTCTTTAAAGAAAACATAGAGTAAAAGCTTCATGATATTGGATTTGGTAATGATTCACTGGATATGAAACCAAAAGCAGAGACGGCAAAGATAAAAACAGATAAACTGGAATTATCAAAATTAAAAACTTCTATGTTTCAAAGGACACAATCGACAGAGTGAAAAAGCAACCTTTTGGGAGAAAAAAGTTTGCAAATCATATACCTGATAAGGGGTCAATATCCAGAATATATAAAGAACTCTACAAATCAACAACAACAAGAAAAAACCCCAAATGACCCAATTAAAAACTGGGTAAAGGACTCCAAAGAAGATATACAAATGGCCAATAAGCACAGGAAAAAATGCCCAACATTGCTGATCACTAGGGAAATTTAAATTAAAATCACAATGAGATATCACCTCACACCCTTTAGGATGGCTGCTAGCAAAACGAACACAAAGAAAAGAAAATAACAAAGTGTTGGCAAAGATATAGAGGAATTGGAACCCTTGTGCACTGTTGAAGGGAATGTAACATGGCCTACCTGCTAGGGAAAACAGAATGACAGTTCCTCAAAAAAATTAAAAATATAATTACCATATGATATAATAATAACACCTCTAAGTGTATATCCGATAGAATTGAAATCAGGGTCTCAAAGAAATATTTGTATACCTATGTTCCTAGCATCATTACTCATAATAGCCAAAAGGTGAAAGAAAGCCAAATGTCTACTGACTGATGAATGGATATACAAAACGTGCTATACACATACAATGGAATATTACTCAGCCTTGGAAAGGAAGGAAATTCTGACACGTGTTACAACATAGATGAACCTTGAGGACGTTACGCTAAATGAAATAAGGCAGTCCCAAAAGGTAAATACTGTATGATCCTTCTGCATGAGGTATCCGGAGTAGTCAGATTTATAGAAATAGAAAGTAGAATGATGGTTGCCAGGGGCTGGGGGGAGAGGGAAGTGAGTTGTTGTTTAATGGGTATAGAGTTTTAATTCTGTAAGATGAAAAGATCTGGTGATTGGTTGCAAAACAATGTGAATGTACTTAACACTACTGAACTGTACACTTAAAAATGTTTAAGATGTGGGAGAGATAAATTAGGAGTGTGGGATTAAAAGACACACACCACTATATATAAAAATAGATAAACAACAAGGATTTACTATATAGAGCAGGGAACTATATTCAATACTTGTAATAACTTACGATGAAAAAGAATCTGAAAAAATAGATATATAACTGATTCACTTTGTTGTACACCTGAAACTAACACAATGTAATAAGTCAAGTTAAAAAATATTTTTAAGTGTTTAAGATGGTAAATTTTATGTTAAGTGTATTTTGTCACAACTAAAATTTTTTAAACATTAAAAAAACAACAACAATAAAAGTCAGTTGCTTCCTAATGCAAACTTCCTTCCTCTTTGTTCCTAGCAGAGTGCTTTTCACAAAGCAAGAATGGATAAAATTCGGTTGGGAAGTTCTGGAAAAACTACAAGAGAAGACACTTTAATTGCAACACAAAGGACTAGATAGACAGCTCCAGAACAGAGAACAAGCAGTGTGTGTAAAGTGTGTGAGAGAATAGCCTAAGGATCTGGGAGTCCAGGTGTGAGCTGAGCAGAGAAAGTGATGGTCGATGAGGCTAGAGAGAAGCAAGGTTTGTCTGTCCTGGTAAGGAGCATGGACTTTCACCAGGAGGCTTATTACTCACAAAATGGATTGGACTCATCAAAACTGTCATGTCTCCATGATTTGAGAACTGGCTATCTAGTGTGTGAATTATCCAAGTCTTGACATTTTCTCTATGCTGCTTTCTTCTTTCATTTCACTGACTGTCAACATCATAAATATCATGGAAATAAGGAATGTTAGAGATCATGTAAATCATGAGATCTGACTTGGTGGTGGGAGAAGGGGGATGTTACATATAGTCAACTTGTGGTATGAACTCTCCTTACTTCATGAGGGTGACTTTTGCGTCCTGCCCAGTTTGTAGGAACCCAGTATATACAGGAGGCACTCTCTAACTACTAGTAGAACACAGGAGAAAATGGTACAGAGACTGAAAGCCTATTCCTTAATCTAGTATCGCTTTGCCTGGAGGTAATCTTAGTCACGATCTGGGGATAAGGAAGCACTGGGAAGTTCCTATTGCCTCTGATGCTCAATGCCCAATACATGGAGCAGGCAAGGTCGACCTCAGAAGCATCTGAATTCAATCCTTCCGTCTGTCATTCACTCATTCAGTCGGTGCCTCCCGAGGGTAGGGCACCACTCTGGGAATTTAGAGATGAATACAGCCTGATCCCTGCCCTAAAGGACCTCACAGTCTAAAAGAGGAAGACAAATAAATTAACAAATGATGCTCTTATCCAGTGTCACCAACGTTATGTAAGGTACAGTTCCAGACCTACCCCCTCCTACATGAAGCCTTCTTGACCCCTTGACAGTAACTTCTGGTGGTCTCTCTCCCTAAGAACTCCAAGAGTACTTTATTCTCTACACCACTCCCCTGGCCCCTGCCAAACCTGGCCCACTTGTGTAGTTGTTGGCATATATTCGATCCACTGTGTCCTCCTTCATGACAAGGACTTTCTCACAGTGACTCAACACATCCCAGTTTTTCACATATGTTTGCTCCTGCCGTTCCTTTTGCCTAGAATAATCTCCCCAGCCCTCATCCTTCACCTCCTGGTGAACTCCTATTCAGCTTTGAAGGCCCCACTCAAATTTCCTGGGCAGTCACTCCTACCTCTTTGCGCCCGCAGCATTGTCCTCCTACTTGTGTAGCAGTTACTGCACTGTTTTGAAATGTATTCATGTACACAACTTCCTGGTCCACAAGACAGGACTAGAAGCATGGTTTCACCCTCTATCAGGGATGCAGAATCAGGCAGTGTGTTCGTTAAGGTAAAGCAAACTGCTCTAACAGATAAAACCTAAATCTCAGTGTCCAGCTCATGTAAATTCCAACCAGATTTTCCTGATCAGTGGCAGTGGGAGGTTGTGCTCCATGCCGTCATTCAGGGACGAATTTGACTGATGTCCTGCAATCTTCATGGTTTCCGAGATCTCCCTGGTGTCCTTGTTAAGTCACCAGATGGATGACAAAATAGAGAAAGGACCTATTTTGTCCTTTGGAGACAAAATGGAGAAAGGACCCTCCCTGCCTAACCACCTTTGGCCATTAGGGGCACACATGTCCTCTGTTTACATCCCAGCTGGTCACGCAGCCCCTCCTGAATGTGTGAGGGGGCTAGAAACTGTAGGCCCTGGTAAGACAGCCACTGTCTTTAGAATTACCAATCCCAGTGGTAATTCTAAACTGTGAAAGGGGAGCAGGGGTTTTTGAAGGACAGGTGGCCATCTCCACATGGGTGACAAAATAGACCCTTTAAACACATGCCCATCCTACTCAGGAGATACCAGGGAAATTTCAACCTGCAGCCTGAAGAGGCTCAGCATTTAGACACTGAAAGAGAAAGGAGATGTGGGGAAAATTCTCAGATTCCTAAAAGGAACTTGGCAGAGACAGCCTACAAACAATATGAAACATTAAAAGATAATGCCATTTAATTTGGTCCTGTAATTATAGTTACTTCTTCCCAAAGAGCCGAGAATAAACACTCTAATTACTCTACAGGTTATATGGAGATTAATAAACCTGACTCCTTCAAATCTCTCCCTGCAGAAGTATATAGCTCATAAACACGAAAAGTCAGGGCTACGCCTGACCGGTTGTTAGACCCATCTCCCTGGGTGGAGAAAGAAAGGGACTGTAAGGTGAGTATCTAATTTGCTCCATGAATTGTAACAAGCATTTTATATAAGTCATTTAAACTAATTCTCAGAGCAAATCCTTGAGTAGGATATTATTGTCCCAATTTGCATATGAGGAAACTGATTTTCAGAGAGGTGGAGATACTTTCTCAAAGTTGCACAGCTGGGATTTGAGTCTAGGGCACCAAAGCCCACACCTTTTCCACTGCACCAGGTTTTTCCAGGGAAACCTCTAAGGCCTATAGGAAGTCTCTCTTCTCAGAACTCTGCCCATGGAGGATCGCTTGGTTGTAAATATACACCTTTCATAATTAGTTGCCCAAAGGGCAGATGTTGTCATCTCAGATCAGGCCCCTGACTTACACCAGCAACTGTAGTGAAAAAGCTTCCTGGAGGGGCTTGACCTTCAAATGCCTCCTTCCAGCCCATCAGTCAGAGCCTTTACTATGACTTTGTGGATGGGCTCCGCTGAGCTCTCACAGAAATCAGCACCTGCAATTGGACTCCTTCATGCATTTATATTGGCCTCATCAACAGGATGACTCCAGGAGATCAGGACCGACCATCTGTACACCCTGAGCCGGGGCTCCAGGAAGAAAAGAGTTACATTGAGACAAACAGCAGGAGACAGAGGCTGCCAGGGTATGGATGAGAGGGAGGCCTTCTTCAGGTAAGGGCATCTGCAATGTGAGCTCCAGAGAGGAGAAATGCCTCTGTCTGCATGAAGCCTGCCCTCCTCTAATGCAGGAGGGTCTCGCTTCTCATGAAGAGCCACCTGTGTCCATCTTTTCTCTTCTACACTCTACCTCCCCAGCCATGCCATGTTCTCTTTTTTCACTGAACTCCCGTCTCTTCCTGGGCACTTAGAATGGCTGCAGCCTTGTGTAGAAAAAAGAATAGGGGCAGCATAGCAGTGGGATTAAGAGAATGCACTTGGCAATGGATAGACCTGTGCTCTGGTCCTGGCTTAACCACCTAAAACCTTGGGCAAGTTATTCCGTTAGGGACTTCCCTGGTGGCACAGTGGTTAAGAATCCGCCTGCCAATGCAGGGGACACGGGTTCTATTCCTGGTGCAGGAAGATTCCACATGCCACGGAGCAGCTAAGCCCATGCGCCACAACTACTGAGCCTGTGTGACGCAACTACTGAGCCCACGTGCCTAGAGCCCATGTTCTGCAACAAGAGAAGCCATTGCAGTGAGAAGCCAGTGCACAGCAATGAAGACCCAATGCAGCCAAAAATAAATAAATAAATTTATTTATTTAAAAAAATATTTCATTATTCTGAGCTTTGGATTCCTCAAAGGTAGAATGAGGATAATAGCAATGCCTACCTCATAGGATTGTCATAAAGACAATCAAACTGTTAAGCTCAGTACAATTGCCCAATTTCTAGAAGATTTTTTAAAAGCCTACAAATGAAAGACAAGGGATTTGGAATTTCTAAATCCTGCATGGCACTCTCCAGCTACATCACATTGGGCAAGTGACTTAGATTCTCTTGGTACCAACCCCCTCATCTGTGAAAGAGGAGGGAGAGGAGGAGAGAAGGAGATGGGCTGCCCCTGTGGAAATGATGAAAGTTCCAAATGATGTAACATTTATGAAACTTCTGAGGCAGGGGGTGGGGATGGCAGTCAAGGAGCTCCCGTTTTGATATAGAAGCAAGACCAAGAAAGGGATCTGACAATCTGTGAGGTGGTCTTACTGTGGGGACCAGAGACTGTTAGAGCCAAAGAGGCTCAGAGAGGAGAGATCCATAAGGGCTACAAGGGGAGGTAGGATGGGCCATGTCTTTATGAATGAATGGGAGTTGGCAGAGGTAAGCGGGCCATTCCATTAGTGGTGAAATGGGCACAGCCCATTTGCTTGGGAAGGAAGGCAAGTTGAGGCAGGTGAGCAGGGAGGACAATCCACTGACTAAATCATTATCAGGTACAAAGGACCATAACTTGATATAAGTAGGATGGGACCTCACCATGGAAGGGAGTTGGAGAGGGGCGAAGGAAGGAGACAGATGTTTTATTTCTGACTTTTGATGTGAGCATCTGTTATCTTTGCCTGCCCAGCGTCCATTTACCCTGGTTGTCCTGTGGGGAGGCCCCACACAATTCCAGGGACTGGCATTGAAGTCCGTCTGACACTTCACCCAGGTTATGAAGCCTGAAATCTGGCATTCATCCTTGACTTCCTTCTCATCTAGACAGCCCTCAAGGTCTATAGATTCTACTTCCTCAGTAACTCTTTGATCCACCCGTTTCTCTCCATCTCCACTGACACCCCCCACCCCCAATCCAAGTCATCCTCATCTCTCATCTGAGCACTTGCATCCACCTCCTAACTGGTGTCCTTGCCTCCACTCCCCTTTCCTCTAATCCATTCTACTTCCTGCAGCCAAAGCGACTTTTTTCTACAGCACAGATGTCCCTATCCTATTTAATACCTTTTGGTGGCTTCACATTTTGTGGCTTCAGAGGATAAAACTCCAAACTCTTTACTGTGGCAGGTCCCTGTTCATTTGGCATAGACTCTAGATCCAGACTGCTTACATGATCGCTTTGTAATCTCGGGCAGGTTATGTAACTTCTCTGTTCCTCGGTTTCCTCATCTGTAAAATGGATATAATAATAGTACATACTTTAAAAGGTTGTCATGAAGATTAAATAAGTTAATATGTGGAAATCACTTAGAACAATGCATTATAAATGCTTTTTAATTGTTGTCATCACCACCATCACCGTCATCAATATCATCTTCGTAGCTCATAATCTTTCCCTTTTGCTCTCTGTTACAGCTATACTGAGATTTAATTCCTCCTAACATACTATCTCCCCTCAGAATCTTCTTATATGCCGACCCCTAGATCCACATACCATGATTCACCTTTTATCTTAATCCTCTTTCTCAGAAAAGCCTTGCCTGACTGCCTCAGATGGGAGTAAGATGCCCATCTCACTTTCCCACTGCACCCCATACTCCCCCACTTTGCAATATTCATCACACTGGTAATTACTTATCCAATATGTCTCTTACCCACTGGATTATAAACTTCTTAAGGACAAGGACCAAGTAAATCTCAGTCACCACCATTCCACCTGCCCTACTCACCACTGTACCAACTCCCACATAAAAGGTGTTACCATGTTTCACACCATTTCCTTTCTCTGTGCCTCTCATTTTTGTAGTGGGAGGCATTCCTCCCATTGGAAATGAGTTTTCCACTTATTTATAGCACTCTTTTATTTAAAATTATTTTTAAAACCAACCAGAAGATTGCATTTTAATCCAACTAGCTATATTATTTAAAATATCTATAAAGGCCATTTTCAGCCTTTGTTCTAAAAAGGGGGGTGGGGTAGGGAGCAGACTATAGAAGCCATGCATGATCTAGAATTAGCAGTGCTGAGGCTCTGAAGGACCAGCAAAAGCTGCCACTCTGCCCACTTGAAAGATGTCTCCCAAAATAAAAGACATGCCATCCACTGACACTTGCATAGTCTTGAAAACATTCGTGTTCAGCCTCATGCCAAAAGAGTTTGGGAGAAGAGGGAGCGGCTGCTCCCAGCTCTGTTGGCAGCCACTTCTGAAGCTGCCATAGCAACAAGTATAGACTAAAAGCAATCCTTCCATATTAGGTGTGAACTGACTCCAAACAAGGAAAATCGTTTTCGGAGAAGAAGCCAACTTCACTGGGAAACTCGTAGGAAGTAATTCTCAGGTGACCCACCCCCTGCCTTCTACTTCCCAAACCACCATGTAATAACATGGAGGAGTAAAAATAATAATAGTAAAACAAATAAACAAATCTTCCATCCCTTCAGATACCCAGGCATACAACCTTACTTGATAAAGTTGCACAGGAGTCCTCCCCCACCCCCCAAATCCCAGCACCCTCCCCTCTTGTTCTGATTCTCAGCTGCATTTGTAGGCCATCCATCTGCCAGTGCACATATGGGTAAAAGAGGCAAGCCAGGAAGCAGAGAGGAGAAGAAGGATTTGTATTTCATAAGCATGTTCTCAGCACAGGAGTAGAAAATACGTTCACCCAAAACTGAGAAGAGGGTGATGGGTCTGGGGTAGTGTCGTCTCAGCTTGGAGTGACCCTTCAAATGTGGGTGCTACTCTGCCATTTGTGTTCCAGTGGTGGCAGGACGTGCCTCCCTTCCCACTGCACCTTACACTGACCACCCAACCGCTTCCAACCACTCATCCACTCCCACACAATAGCAAGACTCTGTGCGGCACATGAGTCCCGGCCCTGCTTATGTCCTTGTCTGTCTTTATCCAGGTTCTCCTCTTCGGCACTAAATGAGCTCAGATCAGAACTCTGACACGTAGTCACTGTGCAACCTTAAGCGAGTACCTTCAGAGCTGAGCATCAGTTTCCTCAGCTATAAAACAGGGCTAATCACATTGCCAAACTTAAAGGCAAATTGTGAGGATTAAATGAGATGATGCCTGTAAACCTCTTATCACAGTATCTGGCTCACAATAAATGATCAGTAAATGCTAGCTTTTTCCACCCTCAAGCTTCATCTTCAGGCTCACCTTGGAGCTGCCCACAATACCTAGTCTTGGCAGATTTTGTCCTTGGGGCAAAGAGCACGTTGCCTCATTCATCTTTGTCTCACTGATTTGTCTACAGTCCCAGTTACCTAATACATAGTGTCTGGCTCAGTGTAGGTGTTTAATACGTGTTAGTTATAGAAATGCACAAATTGATGGATGGCTGAATGAATGGATGGGTAGATGGTTGGAAGCATGAATAATAAAGGGGGGAAATGCACCTTTTTCTTGTCACATTGAATGAAGAATCTGGTTCTCTGACAAGCCATCCAACAGAGACGAGTTGCCCAGGTGTGTTCACAGACTTGCCTGATCATCAGGTCTTTTCTGACCAGAGGCTGCTGCATGGAGCTGGCTGGATATTTCCTTCTCCATCCATATGGGTACTTGGGAATTTGGCTAAAGTGCTGGTATTTTGTTTTGTTTCTCTTTCTTGTCTTGACACTGAGGCTCCTTTTCTTTCTCTCCTTGGGAGTGCCAGCACAGATGCCAGCTGGCCCCCTGGCTCAGTTAACCCCATCCAGCCCGCCCTTGGAGAGCTCTGCCAAGGCTCCATATTGCTTGGCATTGCTGTGAACCCACATGGCTCCCTGCCTCTTGATGTTTACACTGCTACCCTGCCTCTCCTTCAGTTCTCCCAGCCTGGCTTCTTCCGTTGAACAAAGCCACATCAGAAGAGACCTGGAACTAAGCACAGACCTAGAAGGAAGGCAATACATAAGGCTGTCAGGTGCTTTCCCTTGTGCCCATGGCACAGCTATGACCACTTTATAAATGAGGAAGCTGGAGCTCATAGAGGTGAAGTCACACAGCTGGGAAGCTATGAAGCCAGAACTCAAACCCAGGCCATCTGACCACAGAGCCTGTGCTCATTCCAATGCACCCAAAATCCTCTCATTGTAATTCCAGTGGATTTTTTCCTATCCTTCTTGCCTTCTATCCCAGCTCCACAGTCTATGTTAGGTTTCTTGCTTCCTTATTTTCTCTTACTTTACAGAGGGGTAAACTCAGGCTCAGTAGTGGTGAGGGGTCTATGCAATCATGAAGTCTTATTATTGGGAAGGAAACAGAGATGATGGAATCCATCCAGATGATGGAATCCTGGCCAACCTCATATACACTAAAGCAGCGGAGCTAGTCCCAGAGTGGACACTTTCTGATTCCTCGAGGTCTAAGCTAACGCCACAGCGTCCTCTACTTACACTGTGTGGTATTTATAACGTACGTTGAAATCAACTGTTCGTACATCCGCCTCCCATTCTCTGACGGAGACTTTGTTTATGACGTGTCCCAGATATCTAGTGCTGCATAACAAACTACCTCAAAATTTACAGACTTAACCTTTTTATTATCTTGTACAGTTCTATGGGCAACTGGGCTCAGCTGGGCAGTTCTTCCTTGGGGTCTCTCATGTGGTTACAGTCAGTGACCGAAGCCAGAATCAGCTGAAAACTCGCTGAGCTGGACACGCGAGCTGACTCGTTCATTTAACTAGCAGCTGGTGCTGGCTCCTGGGTGGGAACTCAGAGGGGCTGTCAACCAGATCATCTACGCACGGGACCGGGGCTTTGCTCAGCATGGCAACCGGGTTCCAAGAGCAAGGGCTTCAAGAAGCCCAATCTGGAGCTGCAAGGCTTCTTACGACCTAGGCTCGAAAGTCCCACAATGTCACCTGCCACATTCTGTTAGTCAAGTAAGTCACTAAAGTCAGCCCAAATTCAAAGGGATAGCAAAAAGTTTGCCACTATCTTTGATATGCCACAGAAAGAGCAGGTCTTTTAAGACAGATAACTAATAAGAACCTGCTGTACAGCACCGGGAACTCTACTCAGTACTTTGTAATGGCCTGTATGGGAAAAGAATCTTAAAAACAAGTCATATGTGTATGTGTATAACTGATTCACATTGCTGTACACCTGAAACTAACACAACATTGCAAATCAACTATACCCCAAAACAGATTTAAAAAAAAGAGAGAGAGGGTCTTTTAATCATCTCTGTGGTCTCAACACCTTGAATAGCATCTGGCATACACAAAGACTAAATATTTGTTGACCAGACTCAAACCGACAAATTGTGTGGGATGGAAGACAGAGTGCGCTGAGACCAACTTCAGTGACCTCTACTTACTCCCTTGAAATCTCTTGGTGCCTTTTACTCCAAATAACCTAAATGTGTTTAAAAATAAATCTCTTCCAGCTCATCTGAAGTTTCTGTCTGGATCTCTTTAGCAACCGGAAGGACATCAGCACAGTAGCATCATGAGATGGAGAAGTTTCCAGCCTGGCTGGTTATGTGTATAGACCCTGGAGTCACACTGTTTAAATTTGATTCCTAGCTTTACCCCTTTCTAGCATATATATTTAG
Source organism: Monodon monoceros (assembly GCF_005190385.1). Taxonomy (NCBI): domain Eukaryota; kingdom Metazoa; phylum Chordata; class Mammalia; order Artiodactyla; family Monodontidae; genus Monodon; species Monodon monoceros. The sequence continues at coordinate 132,061,730 of NW_021703774.1, read as the reverse complement.
GCTAAAGTTCTTCTGTCTCTATTCCTTATCCGTATAATAGGATAATAAAAACTCTACCTCTAGGGTTATTGTGAAAAGTTCATCACTTAGTAGAGCACCCAGAATGTAATAAGTGCTTAGTAAACATTAGCTACTATTTGCAGGCTTTCTTCCCCTTTCTTAAATCTACATTGAATAAACATCACCTTAGCTTTTGCCATCCACTTTTCCTTCCCCTTCTCTTTTCAACTACCAGTTCTTACTTTTTCTAGGTATCACCTTTGTTATTATGTCTGGATTTGTATAGAATTTTATACTTTTCGAAGTGCTCTTGCATCAATTTAGTGCATCCCCTTAGGATCTTTAATAAAGATAACAGAATTGTTGCAATTATTGCCATTTTACAGATGACTGAACAGAGGCTAAAAAATGTGAAATATCTTGCTCAATGTCATCATAGTAAATTATCAGAGCATAAATAGAATTTCAGTGTCATGATTTAGATTCTACTCATTTCCATAATAACCATGTGATCTCTAATGAGGTCACCGATGATGTCAGATGACACATGACTTTAAAGTCCAAAGGAAGTCATTAGAGTCTGGGCTTTCATGGACCTCAAATTAAAAGTGAATGTTTATTCCTACTGAATTATCAAAATGGATTTAGGCTTCTAGAACAATTTGAAAGGCAATTAATTTTCCTAAAATAAGAGCAGCTGTTCTTGCCAATGGATATTAAATAGAAGTCTTGCGACGATTTAGAATTTGCTAAGGATTCTTGGAAGCCAGACCAGGATAATTTTGTAGCTAATTCAGGGAGGCAGGTGCCCTCTCCCCTCTGGATCTAATTCATGGCTTATGTGAATTCTCTGGTTTGGAGAGACTCTATGCCAAAGACAATAAGACAAACCATCTTGATATGAATCCAGCACACTCAAGGATGACCCAGAGCAAACTGAGTAAACCCTACACGTATGTGGCATTAGCAAATGAAGGTATTCACAGTGGAAGCCAACACAAAAACTTTCCAACAAGCTAGAGACAGCACAATACGAGAAGAGAGCACTGGACTGGAAATGAGAAAGAAACTTACATGATTTAAGTCCCTATCATGTTCAATTCAAAACAACAAACATTGAGCACCCACTTGGTGATATGTGTTGTCCTAGAGATGATGACATATGGCCCTTTTTCAAAGAGCTTATAATCTAGTAAATCAGAGACACCACAATTTCATGATCATGTGGTAGGTGTCTTGATAGGGAGACATGTAAAATGATATACAGAGAGTGACATAAGAGCACCTGGAAGGGACACCTAGTCCACATTGGAGGAGGGGCAAGGAAGGGCGGAGGAGGCTTTCTGAGGGAGCTGTCAGCAGATCTGAATTGTGAGCAAAGTGTAGGTGTCATAAAGGCATAGAAGAACTTGTAAGGGCACCACAGGCAGAAGGAACAGTATGAGTAAAGCATAAAGCAGCATGGTGTGGGGAAGGGAGACCATAAACCACTCCATATTATTCAAGCAAAACATGTCAGGCAGGAAGCAGCAGGAGATAAAGATAGAGAAGTAGGCATGAGATAGGCAGTGTGCTCTGGAATTAGTATCATATTATCTAATCTGTATGTCACAGTACTTGTTAAGATTTTTAGTATTCCCCTATTTTACAGATGAGAACAATAAGGGCTAAGGACACTAAAAATTTTCTTAGTTTGTCTCTGAAGCTCTGAATATGTCTCCAGAAAAGCTGTATTCTGATCTCATGTGAGATGTACACAACTTTTTAGGGAAATGACTCTTCATTTCTGTGTCTCTTGTCCCTTTTTGTTGAAATGAAAGGGACAAGACAGGACACTTTCTCAGGCCACTGCCCGCTGCTGCATGCTATGATACTACAGGCTCCCTTAGCTGCCGCTGCCGAGCTAGAACCACGTGCTTGTTTTCAGCACCATGGAGAGGTGCCGCATTGCTGAGAGCTGCAGACCCGAGGGTCAGCCAATGTAGAGGAAACCAGGAAATCCACAAATCTTCTTTTAAACAAGACATCAACAAAGGCAGAAGGGCAAGGAGAAGGAGTATCAGGAGAGGAGAGAGAAAGGGAAATTGTCCATCACCAGTGTTTTCGCCAGCAGCCACTGAGCAATATGCTGAGTGAGACAAAGCGAACAAAATAAAGGGAATAAATTGTAGCAGCAACGTGTCCTCAACATCATAATACAGATGCTGTAATCATACAAGGCTAATAGTCTGAGCCATTCCGCAGTCATCGAAAACAAAAAAAATTGATGGGACATGCCTTGTGGCTGCTCACAAAAACCAATAAATTAACTTGCTGACCATGGCCTGAAGGCAAGGGGAGGCACAGTGAAATTCTGTAACTGGTGGTTTCTTTCCTGAATCACACAGCTTCCTCTTCTTTTCCTCTTTCTTACCTTTAAGACAGGTGCTCTATGGTCTCATGTATCTCCCTACTACAATTAAAAGTTCCTCTCCAGAGAAGATCCACTATCTGATTTATACTAAGGTGTAAGTGGGTGCTAAAACTTAAAGAGCTGTCTCTCATACGTAAATCAGAAGGGATTGATCCACGATAATTTAAGCTCCATGAGAACAGGATAGTTTTCTTTCTTGTTCACAGCACCTATAATGGTGTTTAATATGTGATCAGTAGCGACAACAGCAATCATATTAACTAATATATATTGAGTGTTTACTATGTGGCATGTGCTCTTTTAATGCTCATAACAGTTATATGAGATAAGTAGTATTATTATCTCACTTTTCATATGGGGAACCTGGGGCATAGAGAAGTTATTAACTTCCCATGGTCATATAGCTAGGAAATGCAGAGGCAAGAGTCCAAGACAGGAAATCTAAATCCAGAACCCATGTTCTTAACCACTGTACTATAATGATGAGAAGAAAAGATGGAGAAATGCACAGAGAAACCAGAAAGTGATATATACAATAGTGAAATTTGACTCAAAACTTTAAAAATATTATTAGAGCCTCTGAGGCCTTACAATGAGGATTAAAATAATAATTCATCAATTCCACTTAATACAGAGGGGCTGTGCTGAGCACTGAGGATACAGAAATAAAAAAGAACCTGCGCTCAGTGTGTTCATAACTAGTGATGGGCAAGGACAAGTAAAAAGACAAGCGTGTAAGACGGCATAATGAATGTTTAGATAGAGGTTAGTGTGGGTGCTATGGAAATTCAGAGAAAAGGTGCCTTAGGGTTAGGGAGTTGGAGTATTACCTATGATAGGTGCTCTCTGCATAGATTCTAGAAACCTCACAGCTTAGTTATTAATAGGGTCAAGAGGTGGAGGAAATTCTCAAGTGAAGACATGAAAAATTGACGGACCACGTTGGAATATTAGAGATCATGCAGTTTAACCTAATGCACTCTACAATCTGTTTATTCGACAAATATTCTGAGTACCAAATATGTGTCAGGCTCCGTGCTTGGCACTAGGGATGTAAAAATAAACAAGCAGACATTTTCTGCCCTCACTGTGATCACATTCTAAAATTTACATTTGAGATTGGTGAAACTGAGGCCCGGAAAGGTAGAGTGTCCTGCCTAAGACTGGTCAATGAGGTGATGGTAAAGCGTAGACTCAAATCCAAGGTTCCGGTCCACTGCTGCCTCTCAGGAAGTGCTCGTTGAATGAAGGAGTGGGTAGTGAACAAGGATGTATTGTAAAACTCCTCAGTAAGCAAAGAAAGAAGTCATTAGCTTGGTAATTAGGCAGAAGTCATGGCTTGAGACTGACTAAACTACCAGATACTGCCAGGACATCAGCTGGTGAACAGAGCAGGCTGAAATGCCTGAGTCCAAAACCTTCATCTTGGACATCAGCTTTCCTGCTCCTGCTTTCAGCAACCCCCTGTACTTCAGTGAGTTTGTGCATCTTGTTTCCATTTGTTTTTTGTTTCTGCAAATCCTCAGCAAGCCAAGGAAAATCAAAATAAAAAATATAACTTACTGAAGCAGCCTCAGAAAGCCCCAGGAGAGATGGCAGCAGTCATAAGAGGAGAAAATAGCCAAGCAGAGTATAAATAAAGCCTGCACAGTGATGGAGAGGCTAATTCACATAATCCCTCCCCCCATTCACCCTGGAAAACCACAAGAGAACCCGGCACTGGCAGCGTAACCTTTACATGACCCAGCTGCTGGCTGCATGGTCCAGCTCTCCAAATGCAGGAGAGCACCCACAGCTTGAGTCTGATACCGAGGAGGGTTGTTTGGAGAAATGAGATAGGCCAATAGGTAGAAGCCATAATAAGTACAATTCTTTGTGTTGAACTGCCTCATTTGCCCTCAAGGTGGTCAGTCTAAGAAAGGCTCAAGGTAAGACATCTCAGGAATGCCTCAGTGTGAAGTAATCAATGGATATTCAGTAACATCTGCTCAGAAGGACTCCTTGGGGGCGGGACTGGCCCTCAGCCAGCCACTCAGAGAGCCCTCTTTGAGCTCATGGTTGTTTGAGCCCTGACAGTACACCTTGGTGACAGTGGAGCCTATGCCCATAGCTCCCTAGATCCTTTGTAACTGGTGGTTTATTTCCCATATCGTTCAGTCTTTCTTCTTTCTCTTTATCACTCATGGCTGAGTCCTTTAATGTCTTCTATCTTGCCAGATGTTAGGATCTAATCTAAAGCCTGTAGACTCAAGCAGCTGACAGCCCCCTAATTTACCCAAGTTCTACCAGTAGATAAATGATATCATACTAGAGAGTTGAGATGGAATTTCATCAGATAGGACTTAACCATCTTTGACCATGGGAAAACTACCCAGCTGCCTGATGCAATATGAACTTCTGGAAAAATTACTCATCTATATAAATTCTATAAAAATTAATTCTTAAAATATCCATTCATAGCATCTTAAGTGGCAAGTGGATGAAGGGAAATTTTAATTCAACCCCTAACATGTTTTAGTTCCATTCAACTCAATTAAATTTGAGCTAAAAAATACTTGTTAAACACTTACTGTGTGTCAGGTACTGTGCATGGTCTTAGGATACAGGGGTGAAGGAAACACGGGTCCATCTTTGAGGCACTTACCATCTAGTAAAAAAGTCATGGAAAATATAAATCCAATTTCAGAAAGAACATGCCATAATCATGATACAGACTGCATTTCAAGCTTAGAAGAGAAAGGTTATTTGCAACCAGGGCAGAGAGGGTATGGCTTCTGGAAAGTGCAAAGTTAGCTGTGATGGACAGGACTTGGTAGCTATACATAGGAAGAACACATTCTAGGTAGATGGTACAACAAAAACAAAAGCTGGCATGCTAGATGTATATACTGTTCTAAGGAGTGAAATTCCGTGCTTTGCCCAGAACATTAAGGGTGCACACGTCAGTGATGAGGGGTAAATGATGATGAGAAAGAGTTAAGGCTGAGGACTCAAATTAGTTCTCCTACTCATTATCAAAGCACTTTATAGCTATCACTCGATGCTCAAGGATCATGTTCTTTGGAAAGCTCCCCACCGACCACCTGCTGCTGGTTTAGGTGCCTCTTCTGAACAATTGAGATTTGGCGTTATAATTTCCTTTTTTTTTTTTTTTGCGGTATGCGGGCCTCTCACTGTTGTGGACTCTCCCGTTGCGGAGCACAGGCTCCGGACGCGCAGGCTCAGCAGCCATGGCTCACGGGCCCAGCCGCTCCGCGGCATGTGGGATCTTCCCAGACCAGGGCACGAACCCGCGTCCCCAGCATCGGCAGGCGGACTCCCAACCACTGTGCCACCAGGGAAGCCCTGGCGTTATCATTTTCCATTACTCCTCACCTTTTCCCCTAGACAGTGAGCCACTTGGGGGCTATGACTGCCTTATTCACTGAACTCCCATGCCAACAGGGTTCCTGGTGTACAGTAGGTACTCAGAAGAAATGTGTTGAATTAATGAATTTTACTTGCCTTTTGTGCCTTTGAAGCAACTTCTCACACAGGGGTGGAGAAATTGAATAACTGGCTTCAATCACAAGGCCAGTCATGGCAAAATTTATTTTCAGATTTTCTTGTTTCGTGGGGTGGCAATGTGTGTGTGTTGATGGGGGTGGGGGAGCAGGTAGGGAAAGCATGTTTTTCACCCTCTGTCAACTCTAGAACTAGAGAGACCACAATGGCTTTTGGAGTCATTGATCCAAATTGTCCAGAGAGGCTGTTCCTGACCACCTCCACTCTCCTCATTCTCTATATCCTCAAGCCATGTTTTCTCAATATGACTTACATCCTATATTCATTTTTGTTTGTTTGTTGCCATTCCTTCCTCTCTAAAAGGAGAGTAGAGCAGAGATTTTTGTCTGCTTCACTTACTGCTGTATACGTAGCACCAAGGACATGCCTAGCCTGCTCTAGTGTTGAATAACTAAGACAACAAACACAGTGGGATGCAAGGGGAAGAAAAGCTAAAGATAGCAATGTGCACATCAAAAGAAGTGAAACAGTCAACAAGTCTTTGTGGTGTGTCCACAGTGCTAAAAGCCTTCTGGTAGACACTCAGCCTGAGAGCAATGGTTAGCCATGGTCCTGCCTGAATGACCTGGTAATACGACCAGCCAGCAGAGGCTTTGCACAGAAACACCAGTATGGCACAGATTGTTCTGGGGAGGTAAGCAGCTGCAGGGCTAGTGAAGAGTGCGTCAAGGACAGCTGAGGGGCAAAGCACAATCCATGAAGGTTCCAAGAGGGCCAGAAACCAGGAATGCAGCAGAAAGCATGAGAACCAAGTGAAATGTCAACATCGCAAATATTAACATTAACAACTAAGAGCTCCAGTGGCATGTCCTGCTAGAGGCTCACGTATACATTGTCTCCTGTCTCTATACTTTTGCATATGCTGTTCCCTTCATCAGAGGTACTGTTCCCCAATGCTTGCTTGGTTAGCACCCACTTAAATCCCCAGATTATGCTCAGACCTTATCTTTCACATGAAGCCTTTCCTTCTAGTTTATTCCTCCTGTATGCACTGGGAGCACATAATTTTTTAATTTATATTTTTTTTAATTTTTAAAATTGTAGTTGATTTACAATGTTGTGTTAGTTTCTGGTGTACAGCAAAATGATTCAGTTATATATATATATACATATATATATATAATTGATATTGAGAGAGATATATATATTATTTTCCAGATTCTTGTCCATTATAGGTTATTACAAGATATTTAATATAGTTCCCTGTGAAGTTCCTTAAAAAACTAAAAATAGAGTTACCACATGATCCAGGAATCCCACTCCTGGGCATATTCTGGAGGAAACTCTAATTTGAAAAGATACATGCACCTCAGTGTTCAGAGCAGCGCTATTTACAATAGCCAAGACATGGAAGCAACCTAAGTGTCCATCGACAGGTGAATGGATGAAGAAGATGTGGTACCACCAAATGTAGAATAGATAGCTAGTGGGAAGCAGCCACATAGCACAGGGAGATCAGCTCGGTGCTTTGTGACAACCTAGAGGGGTGGCATAAGGAGGGTGGGAGGGAGGCTCAAGAGGGAGGGGATACGGGGATATATGTATACATATAGCTTATTCACTTCATTGTACAGCAGAAACTAACACAACATTGTAAAGCATTTATACTCCAGTAAAGATGGAAAAAACCATCAACAATGACAGAAAGAGAAGATGTGGTATACTCAGTCATAAAAAAGAACAACATAACGGGAACATATCTTTAATACTTGTTATGTTGGATTGCAGCTTTAATAAGTGGCAAAACTGTTGAATGTTCAAAAACTCAGGGTGGAGCCAGACTATCTGGGTTCCAATCCCAATCCACCTCCATTTATCTGTTTACCTTGGGCAAGTCACTGATCTCTGTTTCATCTCCCAAATAGCAATAATAATTAGTACCTATTACATAGGGTTGTCCAGGAAAGAAAATGAGTTAAATATTTAAGGTACTTTGGGCAGTGCTTGATAAATAGTATGAATTCAATAAAATGTCAGTTCCTGGGGAACAAAACCCATAATTCTGAAGCAACTTCTCTAGGTCAAGTACTGTGATAAGACATTTTATATATGCCATTTCTTTGTTATTCTTAACAACCTTGCAAGGTAAGTAGTATTGAACCAGTTTTTCATTTGAAGAAATTAAAACTTAATAGGATTTTTAAAAATGTGAGCTTCTTTATCTGTAGAATGGTGTCACTAATGACTATCTCAGAGTTGTGAGAATTAAGAGATAACATATCTGATTTAGCAGAGGGCTTAGAAGCTAAGATGAGTATTTTAAGTGACCCATCACTTTGTGTTATTTGATTAGGTTGCTTCAAGTTCATATCAACATCAGGGTCTAAAGGTGTGATGATGAGTACAAACACCCCCTGCCCTTGAAGAGCCCATGGTTATTGGGCTGTTGCAGTGGCTTGTGGACAATAACTAGGTCTTCCTCATCTCAGGACTCCCCCAACCTGCAAATGCCCAATGGAGGGCTCTTGCATAGCTTCCAGAATCTGGTTCCAAGAGACCTTTGCTCCACTTCCCTTTGGGTTCAGGAGACAGAATAAAGGGAATGGGACAGACATATTTAATGGATATGCCCATTTATGCCCTGGCTCCAGGTGGACTATAATAAATGTTAAAATGGAAATCCCAGCAGAGTCATATAGAAGCATGGTGGGGAAGAATGTAAATCTAACTGGTTGGATCAGAGAAGGCTTCCTGAGAAAGTGAGATCTGAACTGGATCTTGAAAGCATGGTGTGATTTCAATGACTTCATAAAGAAGACATTTGAGAAAGTAGGAGCAGACTGAACAAAGATTTAAGGTGGAGCTTGTGCCAGACTACCTGGGAACATCCAAGTGTGGTTGGATAGGGTTTTCTGGGGGAGAGGGCAGAGCTGACAAGGAATATCGCTGTAGTGCGAGATTGGGAGAAAGCCTGCCATCTCTCTTGTCAGGCAGAACAGATGACCCTCAAAGTGCCTTCGGGTAAACTATTTTGATTAACTAAATATTACACACTGAAAGACTCTTAAAGAATTATATGATTACCAATTACTGCAAAGGTGTTGTGGCTATCATTCACTCCATCATATACTGGACGCTTTACATCTTCAGGACAGCTCTAAGAAAAGTTATGCTTCTTCTTGGCAACCAGTTCAACTTATTAAGTGGGTATTCAAACGGCATGAATATTATAAAACTAATATTTGTTTCCCTGTTTCTGCTGGCAACTAAGAAACTCAAAGCCAAACTTACGGCCACATGTAGCAGCTGTGACAGATCACATGTTAAATATCAATAGTTTGCTTACTGATTCTACCACTGTCCTCATCTTATTTTCCTACGATGATTGTTTCTTTGTCCATCTTTGCTCATTTATCTCATCTTTTGATTTGTATTGTTTATATCTGTTGAAGACACTGCAAGTCCTATTTTGGAATGAGGTAGGGTTAGGGTTAGGGTTAACCCAACATTAAACTCTTTAGTGTAGCCCAAGGTTTTCAGCAGAACAGCAATGGACACGGCCTTCAGGAGGAGCCTCTGCCTCTGCGGCACCTCTGTCATCACTCCAAGCCTGCTGCAGCTGGCAGGACAGGCATTCCGCAAGTCCAGTTGACACCTGTCACTGCACACATGCCAGGGATGGTGAAGGGAAGTTGGAAAGAGAATGAAGACTCAGAGGGCTAGGGCCGAGCCAAGTAAATGCTTAAATAGGGGGCATGGTCCAAGCCAAAGCCTGACCCTGAGTGAAAACCGCCTGGAATAGATAAGAGCAATGCCTGGCATCACTTTTTCCGGGAAGCTGCCCAGCCTGAAACAGGTGCTCCTCCTTTGGGTTCCCAAATCCTTTAGAGTTTATCCCTCTTTGTAGCACTTCTCATTACTTTTCACTACATGACACTATGTCCCTACATCTATTTACTTCTGATTACCTCTTTCCCTTTTATGTACATAAAAATCACTAGAGATTGTATAAAACCCAGACTCCCTGGTTCCATTCCAAAAGGTTTTGATTTTATGTTTTGAGTGAGGCTCAGGAGTCAGCATCTTCAACCAGATTCCCAAGTTATCTGAAGTTAGTTGTCACAGATCTTGGGAGATTTTGTCTGGATTGAACTCCTAATAAAGAGGACTTTAACCCTACCTCTAAATCCATAGCACCCAAGACAAGGTCTGGCTCAAAGTATCATACCTCATTTTACAGACAAGCAAACTAAGGCCCAATCAATTACATCACTTATCCAAAATCTCCCAGCCATGAACTGGGGAAGCTAGAATTAGAACTCAGGTCTGGCTGATTCCCAAGGGTATGCCCTTCCCACAGTCTCAAGCAAGGAGGTGACATGGCTTACCTCAGTTGTATCTGAATAGGTTTGTGCTTCCCAGGGAGTGTGCCAGATGATTGGCTGGGGTGTGGGAAGAGCATATTGGAACTTCAGTTCATATTTAATATATCCATTTTTATTTTCATATGTTTATGACATAAGTGTAAGTACAGAGATACATGTATATAATGAATATATAAATAAACATGCATTTATGGGGTGCTTGACCCAAAATACCTTACCGATGCAGTGCACAGTCAAAACCTTGGGAGGTAACTGATACAGCTGCCTTTAATCTATGATATTAACACGGTGGTGCTCAAGCCCGTGTACCTTAAAAACACTGCACATGGCATGTGACACACCCTGCTGAGACTTCTCAGGGGGCAGAGAAGAGATGGATGAGCATGATTACTGCAGGAACATTAAACGTCACTGCTCAGAATTTCTAGGAACTGTGCATTTGTCTTCTTGTCTACCAAAGGCTGATTGTGAAGTACTGGGCTTGCTGGGACCACCTTCGTCTGCCACATAACCAGGGGCTGTCCAGCCATGTACTTCCAGGAGGCAGAAGCAAGCAGCTCTCTGCAGGGGAGAGGGGCCTGAGAACTCAGGCTCAAGGACAAAGCTAGGTTTAGGCCAAGAAGTGACTCCTCTGATGACTCATGGTAATGTAGAAAAGTGGGTCGAGGTGGGCCCTGCTCAGAAGGAAGAGGAAGTTCTAGAATATGTTTTTCAAGGCCCGAGCATGGTGGAGAAGCTTAGTAGTTGGAACTGAGCTTTAGAAAGGTGGTGCCAGTTTTAAAGACTGGCCAGGAGAGAAAGCAAAGAAGTCGGCCTGGGGTCATCGAGATGGCGGAGGCAGGGCTAATGCGTACAGCTCTGCACATCGTGCCATGCATAAGGGGGGCGTTCGAGGGCAGGAGTGGGAGCTAAAATCCAGCCCACGTGCACTCTGTTTACCAAGCTGGGGTCTTGGTGTGGCCCTGTGTTAGCAAAGAAGGGGCCGATTTTCCTCATTTGTCTGCCCAGAGGGGATCCTTTTTCTAATTGACTCCAGGGATGGGTGGGGTGGGTTGTTGTTTTGTTTGTTTTTTTTTCCTAATTTGCACAAAGGTGTGGTATGGGTACCTGGAGGCCATGGATAAAAGGTCTCACCCACCATGGGATTCCACATCATGACTCAAAAACATCCAGGAAAACTACAAATATGATGTGCTAGGAATTACTGGATTGCCTGTGGAAGCCTGCAAAGGGTGAAGTTGTGTGCTGTTGTTGGCATATTGTCACCTTCAAGACTAACAAAAGAGCATAGGCAGAGAAAGCCATAAAATAAATGAAGTCAGGAATCCACAGAAGTTCTGGGGAAGGCACTAGACTCACACAAGCTGTTAAGACTGTTAGGTTTGAGCCAGGTTTACCTCAATGGCTGAGAAGAGGGGAAAGTCCATGAGACTTTGGTTTACTGTAGGGGCATTTGTACGTCTCTTTCCTCTATAGATCGTTGGGACCTAAACTGTCCGCTGTCATGAAAGTTAGAATGGAAAGAGCCAAACACAAGGAAACTGAGGCTCAGAGGAACTACTTCATCTTTTTGACTCTGGACCCAGACTACCTTGGGTTCAAACTAGCTCTGTAACCTTGAGCAAAATAATTAATCTGACTGTGTCTCAGGTTCCTCATCTGTAAAATGAGGATAATAGTAGCATCGACTCAACAGGGTTGTATAATAATTCAGTGTATGTGCCCGGAACAGCAAGCACTATGGAGATATTAGCTTTTCTTGTTATTATCATTTTGCCTTCTGTGATTTCATTTAATCCTCACCACTACACCCGGCTAGCTGTGCAAGGAAGTATCTGGTCTCCTCATCTTATAGTTCAGGGCTCTGTAGTTAAGGATGGAGAAATGAGGGGCTGGGGCATCAGGGAATTTGCCATCATTGAAACTAAGGGACAATTCTGAGACTGGTGTATACTTAGGTCTTTGATGAGTACGATGGCATTGAGAATGTCACAAAATTCATCCCTTCTCATTATAAACAATGTACTATGACACAGAAATAATAAGAGACTAACACATTCTCATTATTCCAAGAAAAATCTGTTTTCTCAAGAATGTTCTCTCCACAAAGGGAGAAAATGGCCATCATGTGCCAAAGAAAGACACTGGATGGTTGTTATATGAGCCCTAACGGGGCCCTGATGCAGGAACTAGGGCCTGGAGAAAGACGCGTGATTGGGTAGAGGAGAGCAGAGGACAAGCAGGGGGAACCTGAACTAGGTCTGACCTAGAAAACGGCTCCTGTACTTTTCCTTTCTGAGGGTGGGGGAAATCAGTCAATGCTAGAAATGCCAGTATATTTTTAATGTCATCTATGTGCCAGGCATTGTGCTCACAGTCTGTATGCATTATGTCATTTCATCTTCACAACAGTTCAGTGAAATAGGTAATATTATTAGTTTTTCTAAAAAAAAAATGTTGACAATTAGAGAAACTGCTAAGAATTTTGCAATCTCAAACAGCTATTGGGTAAGGGCATAGGACTTCAGACTTAGGTAGGATAACATGTTTAAGCACAGGGGCTCTTTTTTTTTTTTTACATCTTTATTGGAGTATAATTGCTTTCCAATGGTGTGTTAGTTTCTGCTTTATAACAAAGTGAATCAGTTATACATATACATATGTTCCCATATCTCTTCCCTCTTGCGTCTCCCTCCCTTCCACCCTCCCTATCCCATCCCTCCAGGTGGTTATAAAGAACCGAGCTGATCTCCCTGTGCTATGCGGCTGCTTCGGACTAGCTATCTATTTTACGTTTGGTAGTGTATATATGTCCATGCCACTCTCTCACTTTCTCACAGCTTACCCTTCCCCTCCCCATATCTGCAAGTCCATTCTCTAGTAGGTCTGTGTCTTTATTCCCATCTTATCCTTAGGTTCTTCATGACTTTTTTTTTTTCTTAGATTCCATATATATGTGTTAGCATACGGTATTTGTCTTTCTCTTTCTCATTTACTTCACTCTGTATGACAGACTCTAGGTCCATCCACCTCACTACAAATAACTCAATTTCGTTTCTTTTTATAGCTGAGTAATATTCCATTGTATATATGTGCCACATCTTCTTTATTCATTCATCCGATGATGGACACTTAGGTTGCTTCCATGTCCTGGATATTGTAAATAGAGCTGCAACGAACATTTTGGTACATGAATCTTTTTGAATTATGGTTTGCTCAGGGTATATGCCCAGTAGTGGGATTGCTGGGTCATATGGTAGTTCTATTTGTAGTTTTTTAAGGAACCTCCATACTGTTCTCCATAGTGGCTGTACCAATTCACATTCCCACCAGCAGTGCAAGAGTGTTCCCTTTTCCCCACACCCTCTCAGCATTTATTGTTTCTAGATTTTTTGATGATGGCCATTCTGACTGGTGTGAGATGATATCTCGTTGTAGTTTTGACTTGCATTTCTCTAATGATTAACGATGTTGAGCATTCTTTCATGTGTTTGTTAGCAATCTGTATATCTTCTTTGAAGAAATGTCTATTTAGGTCTTCTGCCCATTTCTGGATGGGGTTGTTTCTTTTTCTGTTACTGAGCTGCATGAGCTGCTTGTAAATTTTGGAGATTAATCCTTTGTCAGTTGCTTCATTTGAAAATATTTTCTCCCATTCTGAGGGTTGTCTTTTGGTCTTGTTTATGGTTTCCTTTGCTATGCAAAAGCTTTGAAGTTTCATTAGGTCCCATTTGTTTATTTTTGTTTTCATTTCCATTTTTCTAGGAGGTGGGTCAAAAAGGATCTTGCTGTGATTTATGCCATAGAGTGTTCTGCCTATGTTTTCCTCTAAGAGTTTGATAGTTTCTGGCCTTACATTTAGGTCTTTAATCCATTTTGAGCTTATTTTTGTGTATGGTGTTAGGGAGTGTTCTAATCTCATACTTTTACATGTACCAGTCCAATTTCCCCAGCACCACTTATTGAAGAGGCTGTCCTTTCTCCACTGTACATTCCTGCCTCCTTTATCAAAGATAAGGTGACCATATGTGTGTGGGTTTATATCTGGGCTTTCTATCCTGTTCCATTGATCAATATTTCTGTTTTAGTGCCAGTACCATACTGTCTTGATTACTGTAGCTTTGTAGTATAGTCTGAAGTCAGGGAGCCTGATTCCTCCAGCTCCGTTTTTCGTTCTCAAGATTGCTTTGGCTATTCGGGGTCATTTGTGTTTCCATACAAATTGTGAAATTGTTTGTTCTAGTTCTGTGAAAAATGCCAGTGGTAGTTTGATAGGGATTGCATTGAATCTGTAAATTGCTTTGGGTAGCAGAGTCATTTTCACAATGTTGATTCTTCCAATCCAAGAACATGGTATATCTCTCCATCTATTTGTATCGTCTTTAATTTCTTTCATCAGTGTCTTATAATTTTCTGCATACACGTCTTTTGTCTCCTTAGGTAGGTTATTCCTAGATATCTTATTCTTTTTGTTGCAATGGTAAATGGGAGTGTTTTCTTAATTTCACTTTCAGATTTTTCATCATTAGTGTATAGGAATGCCAGAGATTTCTGTGCATTAATTTTGTATCGTGCTACTTTACCAAATTCATTGATTAGCTCTAATAGTTTTCTGGTAGCATCTTTAGGATTCTCTATGTATAGTATCATGTCATCTGCAAACAGTGACAGCTTTACTTCTTCTTTTCTGATTTGGGTTCCTTTTATTTCCTTTTCTTCTCTGATTGCTGTGGCTAAAACTTCCAAAACTCTGTTGAATAAGAGTGGTGAGAGTGGGCAACCTTGTCTTATTTCTGATCTTAGTGGAAATGGTTTCAGTTTTTCACCATTGAGGACGATGTTGGCTGTGGGTTTGTCATATATGGCCTTTATTATGTTGAGGAAAGTTCCCTCTATGCCTACGTTCTGCAGGGTTTTTATCATAAATGGGTGTTGAATTTTGTCGAAAGCTTTCTCTGCATCTATTGAGATGATCATATGGTTTTTCTCCTTCAATATGTTAATATGGTGTATCACGTTGATTGATTTGCGTATATTGAAGAATCCTTGCATTCCTGGAATAAACCCCACTTGATCATGGTGTATGATCCTTTTAATTTGCTGTTGTATTCTGTTTCCTAGTTTTTTGTTGAGGATTTTTGCATCTATGTTCATCAGTGATATGGGCCTGTAGTTTTCTTTCTTTGGGACATCCTTGTCTGGTTTTGGTATCAGGGTGATGGTGGCCTCATAGAACGAGTTTGGGAGTGTTCCTCCCTCTGCTATATTTTGGAAGAGTTTGAGAGGATAGGTGTTAGCTCTTCTCTAAATGTTTGATAGAATTCGCCTGTGAAGCCATCTGGTCCTGGGCTTTTGTTTGTTGGAAGATTGTTAATCACAGTTTCAATTTCAGTGCTTGTGATTGGTCTGTGCATATTTTCTATTTCTTCCTGATTCAGTCTTGGCAGGTTGTGCATTCCTAAGAATTTGTCCATTTCTTCCAGGTTGTCCATTTTATTGGCATAGAGTTGCTTGTAGTAATCTCTCATGATCTTTTGTATTTCTGCAGTGTCAGTTGTTACTTCTCCTTTTTCATTTCTAATTCTATTGATTTGAGTCTTCTCCCTTTTTTTCTTAATGAATGTGGCTAATGGTTTATCAATTTTGTTTACCTTCTCAAAGAACCAGCTTTTAGTTTTATTGATCTTTGCTATTGTTTCCTTCATTTCTTTTTCATTTATTTCTGATCTGATCTTTATGATTTCTTTCCTTCTGCTAACTTTGGGGCTTTTTTCTTCTTCTCTCTCTAATTGCTTTAGGTGCAAGGTTAGGTTGTTTATTCCAGATGTTTCCTGTTTCTTAAGGTAGGATTGTATTGCCATAAACTTCCTTCTTATAACTGCTTTTGCTGCATCCCATAGTTTTTGGGTCGTCGTGTCTTCATTGTCATTTGTTTCTAGTTATTTTTTGATTTCCTCTTTGATTTCTTCAGTGATCACTTCGTTATTAAGTAGTGTATTGTTTAGCCTCCATGTGTTTGTATTTTTTTACAGATCTTTTCCTGTAATTGATATCTAGTCTCATAGCACTGTGGTCAGAAAAGATACTTGATACAATTTCAATTTTCTTAAATTTACCAAGGCTTGATTTGTGACCCAAGATATGATCTATCCTGGTGAATGTTCCATGAGCACTTGAAAAAAATGTGTATTCTGTTGTTCTTGGATGGAATGTCCTATAAATATTAATTAAGTCCATCTTGTTTAATGTATCATTTAAAGCTTGTGTTTCCTTATTTATTTTCATTTTGGATGATCAGTCCATTGGTGAAAGTGGGGTGTTAAAGTCCCCTACTATGAATGTGTTACTGCCGATTTCCCCTTTTATGGCTGTTAGTATTTGCCTTATGTATTGAGGTGCTCCTATGTTGGGTGCATAAATACTTACGATTGTTATATCTTTTTCTTGGATTGATCCCTTGATCATTATGTAGTGTCCTTCTTTGTCTCTTCTAATAGTCTATATTTTAAAGTCTATTTTGTCTGATATGAGAATTGCTACTCCAGCTTTCCTGTGATTTCCATTTGCATGGAATATCTTTTTCCATCCCCTTACTTTCAGTCTGTATGTGTCTCTAGGTCTGAAGTGGGTCTCTTGTAGACAGCATATATATGGGTCTTGTTTTTGTATCCATTAAGCCAGTCTGTGTCTTTTGGTGGGAGCATTTAGTCCATTTACATTTAAGGTAATTATTGATATGTATGTTCTTATTCCCACTTTCTTAATTGTTTTGGGTTCGTTATTGTAGGTCTTTTCCTTCTCTTGTGTTTCTTGCCTAGAGAAATTCCTTTAGCATTTGTTGTAAAGCTGGTTTGGTGGTGCTGAATTCTCTCAGCTTTTGTTTGTCTGTAAAGGTTTTCATTTCTCCATCACATCTGAATGAGATCCTTGCTGGGTAGAGTAATCTTCGTTGTAGGTTTTTCTCCTTCATTATTTAAAATATGTCCTGCCAGTCCTTTTGGGCTTGCAGAGTTTCTGCTGAAATATCAGCTGTTAATCTTATGGGGATTCCCTTGTGTGTTATTTGTTGTTTTTCCCTTGCTGCTTTTAGTATGTTTTCTTTGTATTTAATTTTTGACAGTTTGATTAATATCTGGCCTGGTGTGTTTCTCCTTGGATTTATCCTGTTTGGGACTCTCTGTGCTTCCTGGACTTGAGTGACTATTTCCTTTCCCTTATTAGGCAAGTTTTCAACTATAATCTTTTCAAATATTTTCTCAGTCCCTTTCTTTTTCTCTTCTTCTTCTGGGACCCCTATAGTTTGAATGTTGGTGTGTTTTATGTTGTCCCAGATGTCTCTGAGACTGTCCTCAGTTCTTTTCATTCTTTTTTCTTTATTCTTCTCTGCAGTAGTTATTTCCACTATTTTATCTTCCAGGTCACTTATCCGTTCTTCTGCCTCAGTTATTCTGCTATTGATCCCTTCTAGAGTATTTTTAATATCATTTATTGTGTTGTTCATCATTGCTTGTTTCCTCTCTAGTTCTTCTAGGTCCTTGTTAAATGTTTCTTGCATTTTCTTTATTCTATTTCTAAGATTTTGGATCATCTTTCCTATCATTATTCTGAATTAATTTTCAGGTAGACTGCCTATTTCCTCTTCATTTGTTAGGTCTGGTGGGTTTTTTATCCTGCTCCTTCATCTGCTGTGTGTTTTTCTGTCTTCTCATTTTGCTTATCTTACTGTGTTTGGGGTCTCCTTTTTGCAGGCTGCAGGTTCGTAGTTCTCGTTGTTTTAGGTGTCTGTCCCCAGTGGCTAAAGTTGGTTCAGTGGGTTGTGTAGGCTTCCTGGTGGAGGGGACTAGTGCCTGTGTTCTGGTGGATGAGGCTGAATCTTGTCTTTCTGGTGGGCAGGTCCACGTCTGGTGGTGTGTTTTGGGGTGTTTGTGATCTTTTTATGATTTTAGGCAGCCTCTCTGCTAATGTGTGGGGTTTTGTTCCTGTCTTGCTAGTTGTTTGGCATAGGGTGTCCAGCACTGTAGCTTGCTGGTCGTTGAGTGAAGCTGGGTGCTGATATTGAGATGGAGATCTCTGGGAGATTTTCACCGTTTGATGTTATGTGGAGCTGGGAGGTCTCTTGTGGACCAGTGTCCTGAAGTTGGCTCTCCCACCTCAGAGGCACAGCACTGACTCCTGGCTGCAGCACCAAGAGCCTTTCATCCGCACGGAGAAAACTGAGATCTTTATGATTCTGAGTCTTCCCGTCCAAAAGCATCATTCGTCTTTCCATTTGACTCAGTTTTCTTATCCGTTGGTTGCCATTTCTGATTTTCCCCCAGCGTCTGGGAATGCACTCGGTCAGATTTGAAGCCGTCTAGGTCCCCCACGAGACTCCAGGATGATGCCCCCTACCCCCCAGACTTTGGCGCTGCCACGTCTCAGCACAGGGGCTCTTAAGCCAAGCTGCTTTTGTTCAAGTTCGGACTCAGCCATTTTCTAGCTGTGTAGCCCAGAGAAAACTACTTAACTTTTCTGAGTCTCCACTTCCTCATCTATGAGATGATAAGATGTTGATAATAGAAAGTACTTCATAGGGCTATTAAATTTGTATATGTAAAGTGCTCAGAACAGAAAGTGACTACAGAAAAGTAACTAATAAATATTAGCTGTTGTTATTTTTATTACTTAAAAAAAATCACTGTTTTTATCCTTGCCCTGGAGGGATTTGGTGTTACCCAGTTCTGAATTAGAACTCCCATCTTACCAATTCTAGTTTCTTAATTGTTGCACCAGGCATGTTGCCTATTGGTATCTACTTCTGTTCCCCACTTTACCCTGTTCTGCTCTTATTAGTGGGGGAGGAATCCTACCAATTATAAGGATCCCTTGCTAACTGGCTCTCAGCTGAATTCAGCCAATAAGAAAGAAGTACCGGCTAGAGACTGGAGGGCAGGAAGAGGACACCCTACCTCCTTCAGGACTCCAGCTCTTACCTGATGCCTTTACCATCTGTGGTCCCACCTCCCTCCAAGCAGCCTCTATCCTGGGTTCCAGTTTCCACTGGATGGTCCCTGCTCCTGGGCTCTGAGAACTGCTTCTCCTCCCCTCTTTTCAGCCCAGCCTAAGGTTGGTAGCTGCTTCCTGCTGTTGCTATTTTCTGGGTTGCCTCAGTTAGCCCCATATGGCTTTTCAGTTCTTCTAACACTTTTGTAACCACTTTTGATCATATTGAATTCCTGCCTATAAGTCTAGTTTATGGAGATGAACAGAAGAGGTAAGAACAAAATCAGGCGTGATCCTAAACAGATTAGCAGGATAAGGACTCTGGCTCTCCAGAAGCCAATGCAGGAACCCAGTCATCATGACTGAAACCCAAAAGGTGAAGCCCAAGCCAGAGCAAGGTGACATGACACCTATGCATGGAGCATAGGACCTACACACGGAGCATGGACTCCTTCATGAAGGCAGGTCGGTACTCAAATCCTAAGGCAGGACTGAGCCTTCAGGTACAGATCAAAAGGTTTGGTCTAGAAGGAGAAGGGGGAACAAGGCAAGGCCTGAGAGACCCGGGAGGGTTGGGTGTTAAGCACATTTTAGCTAATTTAATTACACTGTAGGAGAGCCGTAGGAGAGCTCACAATTTAAAGAAGCCCTGTGGGGAATCTTTTTGTTCTGCAAATAATTATCCCCCTAATTTACTTGCTTATGTTTGGATTTTCATATATTGGGTTTGTTTGTTTATTTATTTATTTATTTATATCCAGAAACAATAGGGCCCAACTCAGCTGGGGACAGGCAGTTGCTTTGAATTAGGCACTGTTTCGAATAAACCACAATCAATTTAGTAAAATTTTGATTATATTAGCCTTGCAAATAGGCTTGCCCAGGGTGAGTAGCAGTGTATTCTGGGTAAGTAAGGGAAAAAAATGAAATTATGATTCCAGGACATATCAGGGCTGGAGAGACCCTAGAGCTGTCAGGAATAATCTTAAATACCTGGTACTCAGGTCCTTTTTGAAATGCCTTAGCCAAGGCATGTGCCAAGTGTAGCTTTGAAAGCCATCATTTGTCTAATGGTAATTTCCACTCACTGGTCATGGTTTTACCTGCTGGGACCACAGGAAACAAATTTGCTCCCCAAGACTCACTCTATTTTTAGATATCTTTGCTCTTAAAATGAAAATTTCTAATTTCTTCAATCATTCCTCCTGTGACACTTCTTCCGGAGCAGAGGACTGGTTAATGAGTTACAGTATACCCACTAGATAGAATAATAAGTTACACTAAAATAATACTGCTGAAGGAGGAAGGGAAACTTAAAAATGCTAGAAGACAAGAGCAGATTACAAAATTGGAAGGAAGCCATTTCCATAGTGCTGAACACTTAGACTCAGGTGTGCTTTTGTGTTTTCTACTTGTAAAAATAATTTGGCAACAGTACAAAATGCTTAGAATATAGAAAAAAGATCTCCAAGTTCACAAATGACAGTAGCTGCCCAGTGCTGCCCTATGGATAAACTCTCTTAGAATCACCGGAAGCTGATCAAAATTGGAGACCCCAGGACTCCATCTTACTTACTGAATCTCTGAGGATGAAACCGGGACCCTGTGTTTTTCACTCGCTCCCAGGGGGCTCAGAGGTGCAGCCAAAGTGGGAGTCACCGCCTTTTTATCACAGCAAACAATGATCATCTCTGTATTCCCTTCCAGTCTTTTTTTCACATGCATATGTTTATGCAATTGTAAAGATACTCAACTTTGAACACAAATATTTTTATGTAACTTTGAAAAGTAAGTGTTGTTTGAGCTGAAATGTCTGCTCAATATAAAAATACAGGGAAGTCAAGAGAAGAAAAAAATCTCCTATAATCGTAGCACCCTTAGACAACCACCATTACCATTTTGATATAAAATTCTTGTCTTTTTTCTAGGCATCATTTTTAATTGGTTTATTTTCATTGGGATGATTGAGCTGCACATGAAATATTGAAATATGTATTTTTCTGAACATTGTGATAGCACAAGTTTTTCCACACTATTACAAGCTCTTCATAATATTTGACCACTGCTCTATTGTTTGCCATCATGGCACTGACAATTTTATGACACACATCTCTGTGTGTAAAGCATTTGATATTGGAGTATTTTCTTACAATAAATGGCAAGAAATAAAGTTATTGGATCAAAGCATATGAATATTTAAGACTTTTCTTTTACAAAAAAGATCAAATCATCATAGTTACCTAAAAAGTTCTATCAAGTAGGTCAGCTCATTCCCTAAGCATCTCTGTTCCTGGAATATTTAATTCTATTCTACAAAACTAAAACTGATTCTGCAAGGGAAAACATCTCAAAGAGGCAAAGAATTCCTTGAACAAGCTACACAGAAATCTCATTATATGGTTGAATCTAAGGTGTCCTTGCCATGGAGCTGACATGCAGGGGAAAGCTACATAATGAGGATCTTCCTAGGTTTCTAGAACTGGGTAGGGAGGGTCTGTGAAAGGAGCACCCCTGCTGTGGTGCCCTGTCTGTGGAGGAAAGAATCATCCCTCCCAGGGTGCCTGTACACTGGTCAGGGCTCAGCTGTGTGGATGATAGGGTGGGAAAAGAGGAGCTGGCTCTTTGACAA
Organism: Monodon monoceros; assembly: GCF_005190385.1. Lineage (NCBI taxonomy): Eukaryota > Metazoa > Chordata > Mammalia > Artiodactyla > Monodontidae > Monodon > Monodon monoceros. The sequence continues at coordinate 132,039,817 of NW_021703774.1, read as the reverse complement.
AAAGAAAAGAACTCCGAGTGAGTGCTCATTATTGGAGATCTCGGATTCTCCTGGAGAAATAACGAGTGCCGCCAGTGCTCTGTGGATTCCTCAAGGACCCTTCAGGAGCAAACAAGCTGGGTTTGATTAAGCTAACTCAACAACAGTAGTCCACCAGGGGGAGGAGAGGGGAAGAAAGGAGGATCTAGAAGGGGCAAAGTGAAGTTTTGAAGGGGATGTTGAAACATAAAGAAATAGTCCATTTTAAATACCTGAACTTTAATACAGTGCATTCAATTGAAAAAGCATCATCCCTTCTAAGAATCTGGTTGATAATCTCAGGACACTAGGAGTTGGTGGACAGATGCTGTTCGTGCCCCATCCTACTTCTCCTCGTCCGCCTCTGAGACACAGGTATCTCAGGTGTGGTCGTGGGTTTCCGGCATACCGACAGCTTCCCATCTCAAGTCCCTGCATCTCACTGTTCCTCTGCCTGAGGGTTCCTCAGCACCTAGTGAAGTTTGCTTGGCTGCAGAACTGAGAGGAAGTTAACTCTCCAGGGACAATCTTCAACCAATGGGGAATGAGGGTAATGAAGCAATACCCCCCAGCTTCTGGCTCATCTCTAGAGACAGTTCTGAGGTGCATTCTACAGGGTTTCTCAGAATGTCTCCAGTGGGATTGGGCCCACCCTGTCCACTGCAGCAACCCGTCATTAATGCACATGTTATTAACTTACTTCTCTTCCCTATCTCACTTTCCCTACTCTCTCATTAGTGCTTCCCAAGACCACCTCCCAAATAAACTACATAACCCAAGCCCTTGCCCAAGAGCCTACTTATGGGAGAACTAAACTAAGATAGTAACAATTTTACACCCATTTTATACCCACTGAGTTTCAAAGGGCCCCACTGACTTTCCCAAGGTCTCCAGTTGCCATGTGGCAACATCAGAACCAGAAGCTGACTCTTCAACTAGTGTTCTCTCTACTCTACAAGGTAGTTTATTTTCCAAACCAAATAATAACTATGTATTGAGTACCTATTAGTCACTGTGTGGTATACTGGGAACCCCAAGTCAGTGAAAGAGAAAGAGACAATTACTTACCATAATGCAGTATCTTAAGGATAGCAATCATCTAGTTCAATTCCATTATTTATTATTCAGAATTTATTTAGGGCCTACCACATGCATGCCAGGCACTTTGCGAGGCACTGGGAGCCTAAAGATGAATGAAGCCTGGCCCCTGCCCTTTAGAAGGTTAGAATCCTGTGGTGGGCGGGAGGGGCAGGGGAGCTAGACTAGACACAGACACAGACACTGACACTTTTCAGTATACAATGGTAACTGAGAACATAGTACAGGATGATACAGGGGCAGAGAGGACTGACACCTAACTCAGACCAGCAGGATGAGTATCAGAGAAAATGTTTCTTGAAAGAGAATCATTCATTCATACATGCAATCAGTATTCCCTGAGCTTCTACTGCATTCCAGGTGGCATGCTAGGAGCATGGATTACACTGGTGAATCAAACAGCTGCAGTCACTACTTCAGGCCAGAGGTGAGCCTTGAAAGATGCCTAAAACCTAGCCAGAAAGAGAGGAGTGGGGAAAGGCCTTCCAGAGGGAGTGAGCAGTACCCGCCTAGCCAGGGAAGCATGAAGCAGCATTAGGAGGTGAGGTGTTTTTGCTGTGCGTGTGTTGGGCCGGGTGGAGGTGGGAATAGCATTGCTGGAGCATAAATGAGAAGAGAGAGTGCCAAGAAATGAGCTGCAGGGCTGGCCAGGGACCATTTCATGGTTGCACCTAGGCAAACAAGTCACTACAGGAACACAGTGGAAGGAAGGGGTGTGGTTAATTCCGGGAGGGAATGGAGTAGGCCGTCAGGGAGAGCTTCCAAGAGGCATCTGCATTTGAGCTGGGTTTTGAAAAAGGCAACTCTAGGAATATTTGACTTATTCTGTAGTACAAATCCTGTTCCCTGTGCATACAGAATGACAATCCAGCAAATTTTCTTCCAGGAAACACATTCTTCCAGGATGAGATTCAGGATGCCACATATCATTGTGCAGGGCCCAATCTACACAGCTAAAAATAGTGGCCTGTGCGTGGTTTGCTGGGAAGGCCTGACCTCATAAGGGATCTCTCTCATCCTTTTATCTAAGCACATGAAAGCCATCCAATTAGACATGCATTCCTTTGGATTGAACTAGTTTCTCTTCAAAAAGCCTTTTTTAATGCAAATACGCTGGATGGAGGGGAAGCCATGACACCTGACATCACAACACTGACTGGGTGGATTGGAAGACTAGAGCTAGGAGACCCAGCTTATTTCCTAATGTTCTCCTCTCTCCTCCTTCCACAGTTGAGGCACTTGACCATTACTATTCTCTGTCAAAACACACAGCTCCTAGAATGCATGTGAGTCTCAAGTAGAAAGGATTTAAACAGACACACTCAGCATCAAGCCACCCTGGCAACCTTGGAGGATTTCCTTTCTTGGATCACCTGGCTTCTAGTTGCTGTGATTGCCTGTCCACAAATTACCACTTGCTGGAATCAGCAACCTGCTGACTGCTCCTGGACCACTGTTGCTACCACTTCGCCATCCCTCTGTGCAGAAATCTCTAGACCACTTGGCCGTGGGTCTTGCCCAATGGGAAATATCCTCTTTTACCACCTATAGCTGGACAAGGACCTAATTCTTAAAATGAGTCCTCACCACTCCCCACGTTTGGGGGTCTGCCTGGTCAAGTCTCCAGATAGAAAGGCAGGGTTTATTTTCTCATTTATTTCAGAAGACCTACTGAGTACCTACTGTGTGCACGGCCTTAAAGAGGGCCTCAGGGGTCCAGTGAGTGAATGAATAATTGCTATGCAGTATGAGATGGGAGAAACTGGAACTGAATTGAAAAAGGGTGATAATAGGAAAAGGTTTAGGCTTAGGGCCTCTTTGAACATTAGTCTTCTCAGCTGCGAAATGGAGATGATATTATCTGTTTGCAGGGTTGCTGTCGGGATTTGAGGTACTGTTATATAAAGCATGCTGTAGATATAGACGTTCCATACACAATGGATCTTATGTTGCTCCTGGCTAGCATGAGACTGTTGAAGGGCCTATATGGACTATAAAAGCTTCACTTTGGCGCCCCTCCATGGAATGCTTGCATTTTAATAGAGCAGTTCTTCCCAACTGCATTGCTACAAATTCTTTACAGTGTGCCCGGATATTAAGTCTCTCCTTCCTGTGGGTGACTGGAAGGGGTGGGGCTACGACTGGGGGCCTTAAGCCTTCCTCCCAACTCTTCCTTGTTTTTTATAAATAAGGGACCTAAGGCACAAGCAGGTCCACAGATTTTTCCTGGGTTACACAGCTATTAAGACTGTGGCATATAGTCAAACCTGGGTCTTCCAACTACGAGTTCACTGCTTTCTCCCTTTCCCTTACTACTTTCCTTATTCTAGGCAGGTCCATTTGTTAATCTTAGAATGGGGTGAAGTGAACATAACCCTGCAGTGGGCTTCTTTCCCAGAGATAATGAAGGTCCTGTAACTGACCCGGGAGCACTAATGACTGCTTCAGTACATGCTCTAAGCATCTTCTTCACGCATCTGTGTGCAGATGGACAGGAGCAGACCTGGAACTGCCCGGAGAGGTAATGTTACAAGCTCAAAGTTACAAGCTCAGCAAAAGTCGGGGTAGGAAATCTCACACTGGAGACTAATAAAGAAAGTAAGATTTTGGATTGGCAGACAGCTGGAGAAATGTTCATCTTGATGATTCCTGTCCAGATTTTGCTTAATTATTTCCAATACCTTGATTTCAAAAATAATGTGCTTCCCCTCCAGCACCCCCCAAGCACAATTTTGATCAAGGCAATTCGTCAAATGACTACTTGGCTGATCACTATCAGTCTATTCACACACACACACACACACACACACACACACACACACACACACACAC
>NW_021703774.1:132016828-132035859 GCF_005190385.1 Monodon monoceros | reverse complement strand
CACACACACACACACACACACACACACACACACACACACACACACACAGAATCCTAAGAGAATGTGGCATGGGACCGGAGTCTGAAGTGTGGTGTCTAATTTCTGATTCTACCATGCACTTACTCTTAGACCTTGGGGAAAGATCTGTGACCTCAATGAACATCTATTTATCCATTTATAAATTGAGGGTGGATATCCAAAAAAAAGTTTGCTTTCATACAATTTGATATAGAAGAGTATTCAGAATAAAGCTGGAATATAATGGATGCTATTCCAAGAAATTCATGTGGGAATTTAAGATGGTCCCCAGAGGACAACATTAAAGAAGGTACAATGTGTATAGGTTTTTCAATATTCTGAATTACTTGCTGAAAAGAAGTTAAATTTAGAGTTAAGAATGTGGACATTAGAGTCTTGGCCTTCTCTTGACTCAGCAAAGACTTTGCCTATGGCTCCTTAGGGCACATTGTATTGTCTCTACTCAAACACATGACTGCCGGGGTCCTATGTACACAGACTGCCCAGTTATTCAAACCTGAGTTCAGGCCCATGAGGACTCTACTTGTTGCAAATTGAGAGACTCAGGAGGCTCACCCACCAGCTGCCCACAGGTGTTATCCACATACACCATGTGCCGGTCCCGACCATCAGGTTCAGTTTAGTAAGTCTACTCCTTACACAAACCAATATTCACTCATAAACTGATACTCAGTCATTCCATAAGCCTTTATCGAGCCCCGGGTGAGAGGTGGAGGTTGGGTGAAAAGATGGCACAGGTATGATTCCTACCCAAGGTCTCCTTCAGCTAGGAGAGGGGACAGGTGGCAAAGACTCTCTCCTTGTCCAAACTTTAGTCAGGCTCCTCTGAGTCCTCTTCTCTACTAGGCCTTGACCTTGGGCCCCATCCTTGGCTTGTCAAGCCAAGTTTTAGCAAAGAGCCTTGCTAAGTCAGTTTAGCAAGAATCCTCACCCTTGATATGTAATCAAGTTTCTCATCCTCCACCCTTGATATCTAAGTCCTTGACCTTCCTTTAGCAATAATGCTATTAAACTAATTTAGTAAGAATCCCTCTACCCTTGATGTCTAATTAAGTTTCTCTTAGTAATTTTCCATCCATTGACCTCCTCACTCTACTTTTTGGCTATAAATCTCCAGCTACCTTTGCTGTATTCAGAGTTGAGCCCAATCCTATTGTAGTAGCTCAAATAAAATCTGTCTTGCTATTTTAACAAGTGTCCAGTGAATAATTTCTATTTAATGCAGGCCTGCATACAGCTGAACATAGTGCAATGAATAACACTTGCTTCCATTCCTCAAGCTCCGACTAAAAGTAATGGTACCAATAGCTAACACTTATTGAGTATTACTTGGGGTCAGGCACTGTGCTACATACTTCGGCAGCCGTATTCCCTGGAAGCTCTAATCAAAGACTGAGCACAGTGTGGAGACTAGGGCCTGGCCATTTCTGCTCAATGCAAAAGTCCTTTATGGGCAGTCTTGGTGTCAGAGCTCCCTGTCAGCCTGACCAAGAGTTACTCAGAGCTGAGCCATAGTCTGCAGCTCTTCCTACCCATCCTTGTTTCCTTCCTCCACTCCTTTCACATGTGTCAGAACTGCATCTCAGTCTGCAGCTCCCCCTGATGACTCCTGTTCCCTTCCCCCTTTATATTACACAGGTGTTACTCCCAATAAGCCTCTTGCACTTCTAACTCTGTATTCACATCTGCTTCCGGGTGGATCTGAACTGATAAGCATCCATTATCTCATTTAATCTTCACCACAACCTTGTGAAGTGGATACTGCTATTATAACAATTTTTTAAATTGAAGTATAGTTGATTTACAATGTTGTGTTAGTTTTCCATTATAGGTTATTACAAGATATTGAAAGATATTGAATATAGTTCCCTGGGCTATACAGTAGGTCCTTGCTGTTTATCTATTTTATATCTAGTAGTGTGTATCTGTTTATCCCAAACTCCTTATGTATCCCTTCCCCCCTTTCCCCTTTGGTAACCATAAGTTTGTTTTCTATGTTTGTGAGTCTGTTTCTATAACAGCCAAGACATGGAAGCAACCTGTCAATAGACAGATGAATGGATAACAAAGATGTCACACACACACACACACACACACACACACACACACACACACACACACAATGGAATATTACTCAGCCATAAAAAAGAATGAAACAATGCCATTTGCAACAACATGGATGGACCTAGAGATTGTCATACTGAGTGAAGTAAGTCAGACAAGGACAAATATCATATGATATCACTTACATGTGGAATCTAAGAAAATCATACAAATGAACAAATTTACAAAACAGAAATAGGCTCACAGACTTAATGAATTTATAGATAAAGAAACTGAAACACACAGAGGTTAGGCAAACTATGCACAGTTAAATGACAAAGCAGAGATTCCAACCCAAGTATGACTTACTGTAATAAAAGCATTATAATTAACATGAGATAAAGGAAACAAGAAAACGACCGCATCAGACCCTGTGATCACTAGTTGAGAAAGCTTGTAGACTTGCAGATGAGGTCTACCCAGCAAGTATAATTCCTGCCCTAAGAAAGGAAAATGGCCTAAGAGGGCTGGAAGATGCAAAAAGGCAGTTCTGATGCTACCGCAGTGATGGGTTCCAATTTTAAAAAAAGAATATGTAAAGAAAGTAATATGGTTTTGCTGGATATCCGCCAATGAGCTCTAAATTTTAAAGGATATGTCAAAACCATTCATTCATTCATTCAGTAAAATGTTTATCACGTTACTGTCATGACGCAGGCACTGGGGTATGGCAGTGAAACAGACAGTCACGGTCCTGCTCTGTAGGAACTTCTAAGGATTATGAGATCGAATGGAAAAGCTTAGAAGGGTTGAACTTCAAGTCACCCTCCATCATTCATTGGCTGTAGGATCTTGGGCTGGATGTGCAAACTTCTGATAAATCAAAAGGACCCTGGAACCTATAAAAACTGAGTCAGGTGGTTCAGAATGTGTTAAAGCTTATTAAAGTGCTAAAGTCAATGCAAAGGGTATTATGAGCAATTTTCAGACTAAGAAGGAGAGAAAGAAAGGGACAGGCCCAGTACTTGGAAACGAATAACGAATGTTTATGGAGAGTGGAGACTGGTAGTTAGGACCACAGACTCTGGAATAGGACTATTTAAGTATAGATCCAGCTACAGCCACTTGCTTGTTGTGTGATTTCAGGCAAGTTATTTGACCTCTCTCAGTTTCCTCCTTTTGTAAGACAGTACTGGCAGCCCTACCTACTTAACAGTGTTGTTTTGAGGATTTGAGGGGTTCACAAATATATTGCACTTAGAACAGTGCCTGCCATACATTAAGTGTAATATTAAATATTAGCTTTTTTTTTTTTTTTTCATCCTCTGGGATCTATCTTGGTTATCACCCAAGACTCCAGCATGACTACTTCCATGTCTCGACCCCAGCCTGCCTTACTCTCTACTTTGGATCTGCCCAACACTGTCTCTTTAAATTAGGCTGACCCACCCATAGTTTATCAAAAAGAACCCAATAAGACAGATATTTGGACAAAAGCCCTGGAGTGTCTAGTCAGGGTTCCAGCAGAAAACAGATGGCATACTCGATTAGGGTAACAGGATTATTCACAAAGTTGTGGGCAGCATACAGGGAAACCACAGGGGATAGTGTGGCACCCCGGGGTTAGTAATAGGTGGGGCTCCCTGATGTCTCTAGGTCTGAAGGCGGAAGGGGAAGGAGAGATTAACAGAACCAGAAAGCGCAACAGGGACACAGACTGGTGGTTGAGAGATGCAGACACCCCACGATGGTCTGAAGAGAGGAATCTGGGGGAACAAATCCCTTGACCTCCCTCTCTCTCCTCCCCACCCTCCTTCCAGTCTCCTGCCTGTCTTCCCCATTGTCTGTACTCATTCAGAAACCAGATAACAAGAGATTCATTTACTCTCCATGTTGGTCTGCCTCCAGGGGCACAGAACGGGATACAGAACAGCAGACAGCAGAACTGATAGGGCTAACAGAAGTTATCCAGCCTAAATTTTAGCCTCATAGCATAATTTGCTCTTTGCTTTATGCTCCCTTCTTAACTTTTTGTGGTTCCTCAACTGCTGGCTTTAATCTTGCTCCACGCACCTGAGTACAGGTTGGGCCCTCTGGTTGTATTCTTTATCATCTCTCTCAGAAGGGGTGTCTGTTCTAATCCATCCCCTTAAACCTTGCCTCATGTCCATACAACATGGCCCTGTACGCACTTAAAGCAAGCTCCAAACTATGCTATTCTGTTCTAGTTCTTATCTGCCTGATTCCAAAAACCCGATAATACTATTCATAAAATAGGCAACCAACAAGGACCTACTGTAGAGCACAGGGAACTATTCTCAGTATTTTGTAACAACCTATATGGGAAATGAATCTGAAAAAAAAATAGACGTATACGTATGTATAAATGAATCACTTTGTTGGACACCTGAAACCAACACAACATTGTAAATCAACTGTAGTTCAATAAAAAAATCAAAAAGGAAAAGCAAAAGAAATAAAGAAGATGTATCTGAAAAAAAACCTGATAATGTAACTACTATAGTTTTAATGTTGACTATTATTAAAAACAAGGGAAAGATTAAAAAAACCCCAAACCTGATTATATTCTTTGGCCTTGACATCTTCCTGCAGTCCTTTTGGTGTGCTCCTCCATGGGTTCAGTTGGCCATGCATCTGGTGTTACACCTCGGTTTCTCTGTGTTTCCTGAGGCTCTGTTGGATTCCTCGGCTTTTGTGCCCCGTAGTTTTAGGTGGAAGCTCCCCACTACCTTGAAACTCCTAACTGCTGGGACAATCCACAACGCCGATCAAGGACACATAATATTTTGCACTTAACTTTGAGCTGTATTTACTCACTAACACAGCAAGTGACCATCTCTTTGATCGCACTGGATCTTCAAAACAATCATAGGAGGTGTGTGTTATTTTTGCTCCATTTTTAGTAAACTAACTGTCGGTAGAGTGAAGTGACCTGTCAAATGACACCCAGCTGGCAACTACTAGGCACTAGGCTACCTCCTTTATATAGAACATCTCACCACAATCTCAGCTCCATGACAACAGGGATTTTTGTCTGTTTTGTTTACTACTTCTTCTCCAGTGCTTAAAGAAGTATCTGTCATAACAGGAGCTCAATAAATGTTTATTGAATGAATATTGAATGAATGATTCCATTGGATACTCATTCCAACCCCAGAAGGGAAGTATTGTTATTTTCATTTCATAGATGCGAAAACTTAGCAGGTTAAGAGAGGTTAAGTAGTTTCCTTTAACTCACATCTAGTTAGACTCTAACCCAACTGTGAGTCCAAGGCCATGCTCTAAAGGGTGCTACTGTCGGTGTGATTCAGGGACCAAGGCTGGACTGTGAATTTTTTGTTTCTGGTTTGTGATGAGGTAAGTATAGAAACTGAGGGTAAAGCTTGTAGAAATTCTTATAGAAGCAATTTAACATTGCTTTGATTTGCCAGTATGTGACTACTGTCTTGTCTTATTGTACGAGATGCCGACTAGGGTTCTGTTGAATTCACAGAGACAAGTTGCTTGTGGTACAAAGCACGTGCCAGTAGTAGGACCATGTATCAAATCCTTAGCTGATTAGAGATAAAAGAAGAGACTAGGTTTTCCCCACAGATATTTTGATAGGCACTGCTCTAATTTACTCCATTTGTGCTAAATTCCAACCCTCCGTTCTCCTTCTTTCAGACTCAGCTAAGCACAAGGGGAATGTGTGTCTTCATTTTTTGGCTTCCTTTCTTCTTTCATCTGACAAACATTCACTGAACAATTTCTATGTGCCACGTCCTCTGTTGGGTGCTTGGGTACAGACTGGATATAGCAGGGCCTTGCCTGTACAGCTGACCCTTGGAATTTACACATAACTTGGTGTATCTGCATGTTCATGGACCTCTCTTGGGTAACAAAGAAATGATTTCAGGAGAAGTCTTATCAATGGAGAGTGAGCTAATGAAGTCACTCAGGCTCTCTGTGGTGCCCTGGAAAAATGCTATTTGTTTCATTTTCACAATGATAGAACTGCAGCCCTGAGATGGGGACTCAGAAGACACAGGGCATGAGCTGACTGACACAGTTAAACTGATCCTTTGTTCTGTTAGATCAGGGCGACATCATTATGAACTGGTTTATGCTATTTGTGTCTGAAATAACAAGATTCTGACTTTCTCCTGAACATTCTTAAAGTGTATCAGAGACAGTGATCCCATGATGCTAACATGGGAAGTCATTGCAAAAGAAAAGGAACAATCAGTTCAGTGAAAATGACTGGTCAGAGCACTAAATCTTCTCCCAAAGAGCCCAAGGTTAGAATCAGATTGTGTTTAAGTCTCAGGTCTGCTGCATGGTGGCCTGTGGCCATATACAAGTGACTTAACCTTCCTGAGGGGCAGAATCCTCATGTCTAAAATGAAGATAATAATTCCTACTCCCCAGCGCTGTCGCAGGACTTTGTGCTATAAAGTCAATACAGGAACCCTGCCACGATACTCATAAGTGGTTGTGGTGATTGATTTTGTTTGCTGCTGTTAGTCATAATGGGTACAAAGCTGGGCAGGAAGGTCTCAAGCTGTACACTTACCTGCATCAAGTGCAACAGACTGTCTGGGTTTGAATCTTGGCTCTGTTGCTTACATACTGGCACGTAACAGGTGCTATGCAAATGTTTATTTAAACTAAACTAAAAGGGTGGGTTTGATCCAAACAAGAAACCAGAGTCTTAGACCAGAGTCTAAGGTAAGAGCTCATTGATTCAGCATTGATTTACTGAGGGCTTCCATGACTCAGGCATGGTGCTGGGCACTGGCGACAAATAGTGAATAGAGTCTCTACCCTTGTGATGCTCAAATCGGGGGAGAAGGCAGGCAAGACAACAAGGAATTAACAGAGGGAGGTGGGGTGGAGAGGGAGAGAATGTGAATATGAATAAGGAGGGTTTGGGATCGGAAGGGAATGTCAACCTAAGGAAGGATACTTATGCTCAACCATTAGGCAGACAAGAAGGGAACAACTTTCCAAAGACCAGACCCATGACCAGGGCAGCACCTGACCATTATAGCACTCGGCACACTTGTTAGAGCTGCGCCTTTGTTTGTCTGTCTCCCCACACCAGACAGTAAACTCTACGAGGTCACAATGATCTGCTTTGCTCTCCACTGTCCTCCCAGCGGCTCACATGGGTTTGTTCTTAATAAATATTTGTTAAATGAAGGAATACATATTCCAGACCTATTTGCAAGAGGTTTCCTATTTTGAGTTGTATAATAATAATAATAGCTAGTACGTAGTAATCATTTAGTTTGTTCCAAGTGCTGTTCTAAGTACTTTCTGAGCATTACATTATTTAATCATTACAACAACCTATAACCAATCAGCAAATTTGTCAGGAAAATGTTGTTCAGAAACTCTAATATGCACAGCAATGGGTGAGATGCTGGGGAGGAAAGAGGGTATTGAGCTTGCCACAGTGCTCTTCCATTGGTCTTTTCCAAACAGCTCCCTTCTCTCCCTTTCTCTCCCTGCTTAAGTCGAATTCTGCCTCCAAAAATCCAACCAGGCAAGTCCTCTGCCAAAGGCCTTGCCATGATCTTGTGGGAATTGGGGTGTCTGCTCCCACCCACTCTGTGCTCCCTAACATCATCTACACACCTTTTAGCAGGCAGAATTTCTTGGAATGGCCCTGAAGATCCCACATCCTAAGCCCTGGAATCTGTGAATGTGATGAGAGATCACTCCCATGACTGTGTAATAAGGCACAGCTGGGGTTTAAAAAGGGAACGTAGCCAGGTGAGCCAGGTCTAATCACAAGAGCCCCTGAAAGTACAGTACTTTCTCAGGTTGGCAGCAGAAGAAAAAGGCAGGAGAGGAAGGCAGGGAGATGTGGCAGAAGAGAAAAGCAGGGGGTCAAAGCACAGGAAGGACTCCATCCTCCACTGGCTTGGAGACGGAGGGAAGGGGCCACGTGAGAAGGAATGTAGTTGACCTCTAGGAAGAGTGAGCAGCCAGCAAAGTAACAAGAACCTTAGACCGACAACCTCAAGGAACTGGATTCTGCCACCAACCTGAAGGAGCTTGGAAGTGGATTCTTCTCCTGAGCCTCCACATAAGATCCCAGTCCAGCTGACACCTGGACTTTGGCCTTGGGAGACCCTAAGCAGAGAACTCATCTGAGCCCATCTAGATGCTGTGAGCTGACATGGTTATTACTTTCAGCTGCTAAATTTTGGGTGCTTTGTTACACAGAAATAGGAAAACGAACACATCCCTTTATCCTAACACCCTCTGTGTAAACACCTCTTTACTTGTCTGTATCCAGCTGTAGACAGTGAGTTCTTCAAAGGCAGGGACTGTGCCATGTGTCACTTTATCTTCAATGAGCAGCTCAATGCCTGGCAGAGAGTAGGTTCCCAATAAATATTTGCCCTTGAACTTAAATGAATTCAAGCAAGATGAGGGATCTGAAGTGAGCCCACATAAAAAATGAGGGAGCATTTCAAGAGACAAAGTGACCCAGGGGCTGGACTGAGCTCCCATAACTGTCAGGGGAGGTTCGGGATGAGTGTGGGTTGGAACATTCAGGGAAGGCTTGAGCTTGTTCCTTACTCCATTAAATACCTCCTCACGTCTCACCTCATGCTAGACACATTATTCCTACTAATGCAAAGAGAATCTGAGCTGGTGTTGGAGGAGATGGGTCCCCCTGAAAGCTCCAGATGGACATTTGGGGCCTCACTTAATAGTCCGTGCTGACGTTGCATCCTGAGTGGACAACCCACAGATGTTTAGCCTCCAGCGATTGTGATGAGACCTGGGAGAGACTCCTACAAGTCTATTTACAGGCCTGGTCTAGGGAGCTGTCCAGGAAGTGGGCCATCCTCAGGGATTGTGACCCAGACCCAGCATATTCAGACACAGAAACACCAAATGTGAGACCTTTGGGCATTAACTCCTGTAGTTTACAGATGAGGAAACTGAGGAGCAGAGAGAGGATGTAAGTAGCCTGTGCTAAAGAGCAAATTAGTCTGAGAGCTGGGTCTACAGCCCAGGGTTTCTGATTCCCTAATCCACATCACCACTGCCTCCCAGCATCCATTTGACTAATGGTCTCAGGCTCTTATTCTTCCCCAGGGAATCTCGATCTTTACTCACCTTGAAATTTAAGACCTGAAAGACAGAAAGGATGAATATTTTAGCTAATCCAAGCATGCGTTGTAAATCTTTGTCTTCTTTTGCATGTGTTGAATGTAACCCTCTCTGCAGCCAACAGACATTTGGCATCTTTCCATGGTGATAGTGCTGGTTCTAGAACAATTGTCTCATAGGCAGAGAGCTGATCACTGTAAGGCAACAAATTTGCAAAAAAAGGTGGTTTTGGAATCAGGGAAAAGTGTGCTGGGCATTCATGTAAGTCACGGGTATTTGGGGGGGGGGGCGGGAATTGGGACGAGCACATCCCTAGGATTATTTACTGATTATTTCTTTTCACATACAGAGGTGACAAGGAGAGATATACACATTTTCTTTAGGTGTCAAGTAGGGCCTTTTCATTTAACACAGCATGATCCATTTGACTTCCTTCCTCAACAACTTGCAAAGGCTCCACGTTGTTTACAGAATAAAATCCAAAGGTTGTATCCTAGCATCCACGACTACGGATACTTTAGTCTCAGATACATTTTCTGCTTCACATTCTACTTTCACATCCCTTTTAGATTAGGATGTTTTTGTTTGCACATAACAGAAACCAAACTTGAATTAACATAAACAAAAACAGGGCTTTATAATACAATTTTTGTTACGATTCATGGAATCCATGGACAGAAATGTGACAGGGACAATTTGAACTGGGGATTCAGACATGCTAAGGACTCTTCTCTCTCTCCTCTCCACTCCTGTCTGCATAATTTCTTTACTATTTTCTTTTTCTTCAGAATGACTTCGCTTTGTATCATGAGGAGAAAATGTATGGCTGCCCGCTGAAGTCACTGGTAAGTTACTGGCTTCTCCTTATAGGTTCCTGTTCTAAAATTCCAAGAGATCAAAACTGATTGGCCCCATTTGGGTCTCCTATACTCCACTGGGGCAATAAATTGAGAACAGTGCCCAGGGGCTCTTTATACAAATATAGCAGCTCCCATGGTCACTTTTTCTAGGAAAGAAGTACTCATCTGACATCCAATAGGTGTCCACTATCTTTCTCCTGACTTGTTCTAGCCAACTCTAATACTTCATTCATTTTTTTCCCATCTGCTTTTCACTGGTTAATCATAGACTCACTACATTGTTCAGGATTGGCTCAGAAAAAAACAGGCAAAGATGCCTATAATGAAGACGGAGCTAGAGAATGCAGAGACCATGACTGGGAAAATTGTTCATCTTACTTTTGATGAGCGACAGATAGCAATCATTTAGTCATTCATTCAAAAAACATTTGCTGGACTTCCCTGGTGGTCCAGTGGTTAAGACTGCACTCCCACTGCAGGGGGCAAGGGGTTCCATCCCTGGTCAGGATAAGATCCTGCGTGCCATGCAGCGCGGCCAAAAAAAAAACCCAGAAAAATTGCTAAGCTCATATTCTTTGTCAAGTACTATGCTAGGTGTGATATGGAGCGAGCAATCCATACTCTCCTGTCTGGAAGGAGCTCATATTTTAGTAAAGGAAACAGAGTGTAAACAGATAATTCTAAGATGGCATGAAATGTGCCTGGATAGAGGCACATCCAGAGGGCCTTGAGGACACACAGGAAGAACACTCTGGAAAGGCCTCAAGGAGGTGATGACACTTAAGTTGAATCTTAAAAGCCAAGCAGGTTCTGCTGAAAGCAGTAGCCATGTGAGTGTGAAGTAGTCACCAACTTTGGTGGTTAGCTTAGAGTGGCCAGGCGCTCATCTTTTCCTATGTGTCAAGCACTGTGCTATGTGTTTTACATTTATTTTCTCATTTAATCTTCACAATGGCTCTGTGATGTGGGTACTGTCATTACCATTTCAGAGATGGGGAAACCAAGGCTCAAAGAAGTGGGCTAACTCGCCCAGGTTTTCAGCATGGCTTCAGTGGCAGTGCTGGGATTTAAACCTAGATCTGTTTACAATCAAATCACATTCTCAAGCGCTTAAAGATGATTAGCAGCCCAAGTATTCTCTATGAATGAAATTGTGAAAAAGAAATCAGGCCTCAGCTTCTCCAAGATCCTTACGATGCTCATGATTCAAAGCCTGGGACAAGTTGAGCACAGACATACCAGATTCCTATCTGTACCTGTGCCAGTCCTGGGTCCTTCACCCTCAAATCCATCTTTACCTTTCCTCTACTCATTGCTCTATCTCAGAGGGGCTTAGACCTGATACTGTGTTTCCCAGATTCCTACATCAGCTGATTTCAAATGAGCCCAGCCAATGGGAGGCAAGAGATTAGAGGGCGAGGGAGGGAAAAGCCAGCTTTCTCTCCCTACCGCTCCTTAGGTCAGCATCCCTGGCAGTAGTTGCATTCCCAACATAGCTCTAGCTCCCACCTCGCACAGTGTGCTATGGTTTCAGCTCCCCCCAGGTGACTCCAACTTTAGTGATACCACTTCCCCCTTCTAGTTTAGAAGTTGTAGTGGCTTTCTTGTGTTGCTGATCTCTAAGTTGCCTCACCATTCCCTCCTGCCTTCTCAGATCCTCCATTACCTATGTACCTTATTCCCTACATTAAATTTCCTGCAATTGATATACTTAGAATGGCTCATTTCCAGTTTGGACCCTGACTGATATGGCTCTCTCCTCTTTCTTGCTATAGCCCTGTGGAACCAGCGCCCTCACATACCCATCACTCTTGCCCTTTGTCACTCTTTGGTGGCAGAGTAAAGATTATGATTTCCCCCCAGGGGCTTCCGGATGAATTATAATTTGCTGTTGCCAAAAATACTCAGTGGTATTTTTCTACACCTGTGCTCCTTTTAGTATTCTGAGTTTTACCTTTGTATCTAGGCAGATCACCAGGAAGCTGTATAGTTGCTTTAAATTACCGTAAACACCCACAAAAAGGCTTCCCCAAAAGAGATCATAATACTGGTCTATCTTGAAAGCCTTTCCCAGCCTCGACATCCCCATCAACCTACGGGAATTGACTTAAAGGAGACAGGACACTGCATTTCAACCGAGTCTCCTGCTTGAAGAGGACTATTCACCCCATGTGAACAATTCACACAAGGGCTTTGTGCTCTTTGGATTTAAAAAAAAATTTTTTTTTTATCAGAGCTAACATATCTTTGCAATTATCAATGGAATAAATTCAACAAGCTCTCTTTTATTATACATCTAGTACATGCCAGGCACTTTACCAGGTGACCAAGGTCTTAAGATAAATAAGACTCAGTCGCTGCCCTCAGGAAGCTGCCCATCCAAATTTTTTTGGAAATTAGTATAGCAAAAAGTTTACATTTCCAAGTTTTCTTGTTTTATCTGGTAGAGCAAACATGCATCCATCAAAATCCCCATCTTACCTGTCTGCCAGGAATCTCAGAGCTAATTTTAATCCTCAATCATAGTAACCACATTAGTCTATACAATTAATGATTTTGCCTCTGCCTTCTTCCAGATATATTGTCTAATTCTGTTTTAACGGCCTTATTTTATACATATCTTTGATGGTAGGGCCCCTCAAATACCTTCTACATGTTGACTGAGTACATATTACAAATAATACATGATCCCTCTTTGTAGGAACATCTAGTATATAGGTATATAGTAGATGCTCAATAAAGAATTGATTTATTGTCAAAATCAGATGATAATCCAGCCCATAATCGAATGCAATTGCTAATCTATTCATAACAATTGCTTGTGCCAATATCCTCAGGCCTCAGCTCTTTTGAGTTTTTCCTCCTCATATTAAAAGAGAGAGAGAGAGAGTGAGCTCTTGTTTCCTGGTATCAATTAAGGCATCTTAATAGCTTCTTGAGAAAACTAATTGTCTCACTTTTTATGTCCAACATGATACTCAGCAATTGGACCCCCATCAGGCCATCCTGGTTGAGTGAGTATAATTTGAATCACCCTCATCATGCTTGGAAAAGCAGCCGCTCTCGGGTCTCTTAATATTCAATCTGGGGGAAAAAAGTTCAGTCCAAAGGGTTTTATTTTTCTTACTGTAGTTTTCTGTTCCAAGACACCTGCCTCTCGGTTGATCACGTCTGAATGTTAAAATGAAGCGCCTCAGAGTCCCTTGAAGAAAAGGGATGTGGTTAACTGCTGGGTGTGTCGCATGGGCATGCTGGGGACTCCTATAGAATTCAGCTGTTTCAACTTGAGTCTCATTAGAATACCTCATTAGAATACATCCCCCTATATATATTCACTGCACAAAGAGAAACTAGAGGGGCAGCTGGAATAACCAGAACATAAGACAGGCGCGGCCAATGCCTCGCACATATGTCACCATTCCACTGTGCTGTCTCCACTGTAGACACCACTAATCAACCTGTCCCTCTTTCCTACTGAGCCCTACTGGGCCTCAGAATCTTTCTCAACCCAACACCCCAGGCATCCACTACCAGTGGATCAGATTCAGCATATGAGAGATTCTTATGTGTTGCCCTCTCCTGCTTGTAGCTCTCAGGCTACAGTCTTAGATTGGACACCTGAATCCTGGGGCATCTGGTGATAAACCCCAGGCCTACGGGAATTGATTTAAAGCAGACAGGACACTGCATTTCAACCAAGTCTCCTGCTTGAAGAGGACTATTCACCCCATGTGAACGGTTCACACAAGGGCTGTGTGCTCTTTGGATTTTTTTTTAAATTTTTTTTTTTTTTATCGGAGTTAACATTTCTTTGCAATTATTTTCTCTGTTCTCATTTTACCTTTCTTTTAGACTTCAGACTTGGCCACTTGCTACCTGGTAACGTTGGGTGAATCTCTTTACCTCTCTAAGCTGGGGTTTCTTCATCTCTGAGAACACAGCACCTTCCATAAGCTTCTTGAGATTGAATAAACAATAAAACTTACAGTATAGGAATAAGCAGCACAAAATTTGGAACCAGAAGTATATTCAGCCTATTAAGCTCTGATCTGTTGATTTCTATCTGTAACACTTTAGATAAGTTTTTAACCCCTCAGAACATGTATTCTCATCAAAAAAAAAAAAAAAAAAACAACACCAAAAAGTACTGATCTCATAGGGCCATTCTAAGGATCACATTGGTGCTGCAGGTAAAGGGCATACACATAACCATATGAAAAGTACTCCACATGCTCTGATTGTTTTGACACCTGACTCCTAGAAAGCATGGACCAAATCTTAGTTCCCCTTTGCTCAATTCCTTTCTGAAATAATCTCATCTCCTCTTTTACTTCCCAGAACTAAAGTGAGAGGTGAAGCTTTGTTGATCTGAGTAGAAGTGAAAACCTTCTGTCAGAGAGGAGGGAGGGCCACCCAGGAGGCTGCCCATGTCCTGCCCTCGAAGGATTCAGATATGGACTCTGCCACTCAGTCACCCCACCTGCCTGTACCCCCATCCACCCTCTGGCCAGTGGCAGGCCTCTTTGGCTACGGAATGCTCCTTCCCAGGTCTCCAGGAGACAATGTATTCAGCTTCGTAATTACATGCTTCTCCCCAGTCACGTGGCATTATGCACCACATCACCGCACTGCAGAAAAAAACCCCAAATGCTAATTAGTCCTCAAATTATCATTGATTTGATTTGATGTTGAATAAGCTTTGCCATTTAGATTTAGGCAAGAACTTTAGATTCAAAATGCTTTCTCTCAGATCAGGGTTTTAAATAACTTCGTGGGGCCCGTCTTGCTTGTTTGGTGTGTTTGTGTCAAGAGATCAGTCTGACTGCTCTCCCTGGCTGCAGATGAATGCCAAGGTTGATTGAGTGCAAGGGTGGAATTATCCTCTCGGCCAGTGCTCTACGCCTGAAGCTCCCGGGAGCCCCTGAAAGCAAAAGTCCCCATCTTGCATGAGGACAGATGGGAGGAGGAGAAAGATGCAAGGAGCAAAAGAGGCTATGTTGAATCATTAATGCCTGAAATGAAGAAAAGGTGTTTCTTGTTCCCATTAGATGGGGCTTCTTAGTAGCTGCAGGAAGCCTGGCTCTTTCACAGGCACCATCTCCTTTAATTCTGACAACAATCCAATGACACGGGCATTTCACTTGTGGAGAATGAGGCTCAGGAACATGAGGTGACCTCACTCATCACAGAGCCAGTGAGTAGGAGAAGCTGATGCTTATCTCCAGGTCCTCCTGTCCAAGCCTATGAAGGGTGGGCTCATGCCTTCTCTTTGGTCACTATTTGTCTCTTGGGTCCCCATGTTCCCGCAGCCCACCTCCAAACCCCTCAGCACTTTTCCCCACTCCAGACTCTTGGTGTTTGCGTGCTTTAAAATTTTCCCTTCTGTGAACCATGCTTTCAAGTGATTATATCACCGAGGAGAAAGGGAAAGGAACAATATTGAACAACTAAGTATTCAATGACAATCTAAGAATACAAAAAGTTACCTTTACTAACTAGTGTCTATTCTTGTCATTTGGTTAAAATTATCTGTAACTTGTATGGATGACCTTTTTGAAACACGGCTTTAAAAATAAGAGCTAGGGCACAATTTCACTGAAGTCTGTATTTATGTTATTAATCCCCGGGTTGGACTTTGTTTAATAAATCAGTGTGTACTCTATTGACTTTGACTCTCCTTCCTATGATAATAAATGTTTGAGAAAAAAAGAAAGGGTGGGAGGGAGGGGAGGAGGGAGGGGAGGAAGTGCGGGCAGGCAGAGGGAAGATAAGACAGCGATCAACATCAAAGTCCTCAGGCTGTACCATTACAGGAGAACTAGCAGGCCCAGCCCACCCACGCCCCTGGTCACAATTCCCTCTCCCTCATCCACACTCTCAATGACAGGCAGTGTGGTCCAGTGGTTAAGTACGTAGGCACCAAAGCCAAATTCTGGAGATTTAAATCCTAACTCTACTGCTTACTAGCTGAATGAGCTTGGGCAAATTCCTTGATCTCTTTGGGCATCTTCCCCCATGTGCAAAATGGGGATGATGGCGTTGACTCCTTTGTAGGGTGAAGACGAAATGAGCACTGTGATACTAGCATGATGTCCACCGTCGTTAGTTGCCATAAATTCACAGATGTGCCGCCCAGACCTCTTCAAGGAAAGACTTGCTCCCCAGCCTCCAGCTGTCAGCTCCTTCAAGATCTGCCTGCGTAGAGCTACCTCACCTGATGTCACACCCTTTCTGGGGTCACCATATCCCGTGATTGAGTGAGGCAGGGGTAGAAAGGCATGGCCATTTGGGTCCAGTACAGTACAGCTTGATGGGCAATACTTGCTCCTAAGCCCTGCAATTCGGACTAAGGTTAGGATAGTGATACCTTTAAGAGCGTGGGAGGAGACAGCGAGAGATGGGGGAGAGCACAGAGGTCGCCGTGAGTTATCAGTAACGTTTTCAATTTTTGTCTGTGGTGGTAGATTCCTTAATTGTTTAATTAAGAAAATAAATGACGGAGTGGGTGAATGAATGAGAAATAAATATATACAAATAAGTAAAAATTTACAGCAATAAAGAATCCCCACCAAAAAAAAAAAGAAAAAAATGGGGCTAAGGTTTTGTCAAGCCTGCACTGCAATCTAACTTCTCCCTCTGACCAACCCTTCATGGTTCTGATCCTTTCCCTTCATGTGTGTGGATCCCTGATAAACATCTTGCACCCCAAAATCCATCTCGAAGGTCTGCTTCTGGAGCACCCATGCAACAACTATTACTACTGTTATTAAACCCTATCAATTTCTCTACCTAAATAACTCTTAAATACAACCCTGCTTCTCCAGTCCTTCTACCATTTTCCTGGTTCAAGTCCTTACCCTTTCACACCCAGACCTTCAGCCTCCCCACTGACCCCATCACGCCCGATGCATCTTCTCCATCTGCGTCTGTGCAATGGTTCTCTACAAAGACCTGCTTGTCTCTCTGCTTTTTCTCCATTGCCTGCCCTACAGGATCATGTCCTAGTCCTTAGTGGGCATGACACCTTCGGTTCCAGCAGCCACCCTCCCTCTGCTCCTTCTCTTCCGCCCCCAGACTGTTTAAAATTCCTTGAATTCTTCATGGACTTCCCTACTTTATGCTTGTTTTCTTGCCTTCTTCTTAGCCAGACCAATTTTTGTTTTATGTTTCAAGGCCTAACTGAAATATCACTTCCTCTGGGAAGTCTCCCCAGTTCCACCAGGCAGATATATTTACTCTCTACCCACATAAACTCTCGTCTTTGGATTTAATTAGTAGTGTTGCATGCACTTGGTTGTTAGTCTATTGTTTCTTCTGTTAGTTGGTGACCAACTTCAGGGTCTGCATTACAGCCATATATATATATATATATATATATATATATATATTATCTTTGTGTATTTTTCTTACTACAAAAGTAGAATAGGTTAAAAGTAGAAAATTTAGAAAATGCAGATAAGCAAAAGAGTAAAAGTTGCCCATAAATCTCAACACCACTACTAACCACTAATTACATTTTTCTGTGTATTCTTCCAGGCTTTTTTCTGTGTGTACACATCTATTTTAATGTACACATAAAAACTGAACTATATGTACGTGCTGGTTTTTTAACCTGATTTTTAAAGTTAATATTCCAACAGATTTTATTGTTTAAATAGTCCTTTTACAGCATTATTTTTAGGGATGCTAGTTTTCCATTTTATGGATTAGCCATAATTTATTCAATCTTGCTTGTGTTTTATTCATCTTTTTATTCCAACACGTAACATAGTATCTGAAATACAATACATACTCAGTAAATGTTTACTGATTGTATCTCTTCTATATTAAGGGAAAAAATGTAAAACCTTCCTCAAAGGAAGGTACTGACGCTGACCTTATTTCTTGCTTGCTCTTTACTGTCAAATCTCCTAACACTCTTTACACTCACAGTCTGAACTTCCTCAGCTCCATTTACTCCCTAATCCATGTTGGCTGGCTTCTGCATCTACCTTTCCTCTGTATATGATTTAGGTGGCCTCCTTGTGATGAAATTCAATATTTTTTGGTCCCCATCTTGCCAATTCTCTCAGAAGTGTGTATGACTACTGTAGATTCTGCCTTTCTTCTCAAAACCCTCCTCTCTAAATCATCTATGACCCCGCCCTCCTCCTGGTTTTCCTCTTGCTTCTCTGCCAGGGCCTCCTTTCCCCTGCCCATCCCTGAAATACCTTCAATATCTCTTTTTTCCCAGGACAGTTTTTAAAATGCCATTATACTCCAAAGAATGACCTGTTTGCAAAAAGCAGAAATACAATTTAAACTGCCTTTGCCTAAATAGGTGGGGAATTAATTATTCACAGGATCCAAGAAAGGGATGAATAATCAGATACAATCAGGACAGTAAGATAGCTGGACATCAAGAACAATTGGACATGGAACTTGAAAACTACCCATAATGGCATATGCCAGTGTCTTTTCTCTGACTTTCTCAGTGTGTCAGCTTTATTTTTTCTCATTCAGGCTGTTTTCCTTCACAAGACAGGAAGCATGGAGACCTAAACCTTCTTAGGCTCACATCACTCATTTTATTTCTACAGAGAGAGGGATTGATGCATTTTCCTAATACCAGCTCTAAAATTATAAAGCAAGCGCTTGTATTGGCCAGACTGAGGTCAGATGCCTACATATAAACCAGGAGGTGGTTCCTGCAGATTGTATAGTTGTAGTAGGGGAAGGGAAAGGCATAGTTCTCAGAAGAAAAAAATTAGTCTCTTCCCAGAAAAATGAGAGGGATGCAGTTGAATAAATAAAATTATAGTTGTCCGCTAAAGCCTTGATAAAGGATGTTAGCTAAAGAGTTATACACGAAATCTGAATGAAAAGATGCAAAAAGAGCATGCATATGTCAGGGCATCTATAACACTGTGTGTGTGTGTGTGTGTGTGTGTGTGTGTGTGTGTGTGTGTGTGT